>NW_022280039.1:2855086-2896873 GCF_004355925.1 Anarrhichthys ocellatus
TTTTTTAAAAATTTTTTTTTTTTCCATTTTCGAATTTGGAACTGGAGAAAATGTTTCACCAGTGTTCCTACACACACTTGGCTATCATTGGCTGAAGGATGCTGGGTACTCTAAATCCACCTCTTCCTCTCCACATCATTTGCAGACCAAAGTTTGAAGATAGTCTAAAACTGTAACCTTTATATCTGCCATCATCAAGTCTCTGAGTCAGCTCATGTGATTTTGTATTTTCACATTTTAAGCAGTCTCGAGTAGCACCAGGCATAACGTGTCTTTGTAGTGTACAGTTTTGGCTCCATGTTGTGTAGTTTTCTTGTTTGGCTGGGACGTGTTTGACATTGATTCCGCTCGGCACTTTGATTCCAGCACAGTTTTTCACTGGTGGAGGACAATACTCTCCAACGTTATTGACGTGCTTCTACGTTGTTGTTGTTTTTTTTATCGCTCTTTAATCCGGAGTGGATTTTTGACAGCCAGGTCACACCTGAATTTCTCTGCACTTCTTTCAGTCTTACTGAATAAAAATCCTTAACACAATGTTCCGTTCCGGGTTTAGGGAAAGGGCTGTGTGGCTGAAAGTGAGCTGAAGGCTAAATAGTGATTGTGAGAACTTTTTTTTTTTTGGTCGGCCTGCTATGTGTGAATATCACCCCAGGTTTGCTAGGTGTTTAAAATCCAGCACGGCTCACCACTACTCCAGCTTCTCCCTTCAAGCCGACTGTTGATTCTGACGGCACCGGCAGCAAACCCTATTGCTCCTGCGAAACAGACACAAAAGCATCCACCCTTTGCTCTTCTCCGCGTCGAGTCGAGATGTTTCTGCCGCGGGGCCCGCAAGTGAGAGAGAGCCAGCAGATAAAACGTGCAGCGATAATGAAGGCAGCAGTGGCCCAGGTCTGTGTGTTTTATTTCTGGGGCTGAGGAGGGCGCACAGCCCCGCCGGCACACTGCTGTCGAAGCTGAGCCCCAGTGTAGATGGCAGCGGCGCAGCAGAGGATGCTCCGTTTGGAGGGATATTGATTTCCTCTGCGATCTGTGTGTATTTTTGGGAGGCCTGTGTGCCGGGATGGCCTCTGCCCCGTGACTCACTGATGGAGACTGCTGCTTGAGCGCCGGCCTCGGGCTCTGCAGGGGCCTCCAAGGAATAGCTCTGCCCCCCCCCCCCCCCCCCCCCCCTCACTGTGGGTAGGGGCAGAGGGTAGAGGGCACCAGCATGCTTAAGCAAATCTGCCGCTGTTGTTCTCCCTCCTCGCTGCATGCTCTCACCTTAGAAGCAGCGGCGCAGCTCGAGTCAGGGAAGGGAGGGGAGATGGTGTGAATATGTAAAACAAAGAAAATGTGAATTCCCATGTACTTATTTGTTATTGGTTCTCTGTTTTCCCCTCGAACCACAATCAACCATTTTGTGCTCGGAAAATGTGCCCGTGTGAAGCAGTGAGCGTTGCTGCATGTTCTCAGCGATGGTCGGGGCATTTCTTCCAGTGCACAGCTGCGATCTTGCTTCCTTGCTGCAGTGTGATTGACTGTCCTTCCAATAGCGAGTGAACATATGATTAGTGGAGCGGCTCTCTGTTAGCACGCAGCTGTCACTTCACATCTCGTTGTTTTTAAATTCTCCTTCACCGTTCGTAGAGCTCGCTTGACTCCATCGCCTGATTTAACTCCAGCAGTAACGGTCGTTTTTTGAATCTGTAAATGTAAATGACGCTTGGAAACTTTTATTAATTGTGTGGCAACTTCTGTCGATGAGACTTGGTGCCGGGGCTGGAGGCCTCATGATGAGATGTTCATTTACTTCCATTTAACACCTCCCCTCTTTCCCCTCCCTTGTCAGTTCTGGCAACCAGACGGAGAATGCAGAAAAATATATAAACTGTTATTGTTAAAATGTTTGTTTGCAAAGAACTTTCATCTTGTAAGGCAGCCCACCCTCCACAGGATTTGAAATCAGTTGGGCTTTGCTTTCATGTCCGTCCCCTGACAGTTCCATCATCCTTTTGTATCGCAAGCTCAATGAATATTCAGAGGGTTTCTCCTCGGGGCTTGTGTACAATAAAAGAGTCAACGTCACGAAAGTTTCTTTGCAACCCCCCCCCTCCTTTCTCGAGTGCTCCGTTGAAATATGCACAATTGTTGATGTTTGTGGCATTACTTTGCAGCTAATGAGCGAGCGAGCGATGTAGATGCTATTTTGTTCCGACTTAAGTTTTGATGTAATTTAATTTGACAATGCATAACAATGTGTAACGTCTCTATAGAGGTGCTCTGTACTTGTGTTAACAATTGTTCTTTTTATTACAGGTCCTCCAGATCCAGAAGACGGTTATTGACCCTCTGAAAAAGTAAGTGTCCGTCTTCATTTCTTGTACTCTATATTTTAAGGGTTGATGTTAAATGACTCAGACCAGGGGGAAATAGTAGTTTAGCAAGTTTATCATTTGTTTTCAGTTTTTTTCACACAGTGAATTTAGATGCATTCTAAAATCACAGGAAAGTATTGTAAAGTTGTAATAGTTCAGTTTTTGTGGCTCAATGTTCCTGGTGTGGTAAATCCATATGACACGCTGGGCAGATTCAGTGCCTTGTAACATGTGTATTGCTGACGCAGCTCTTTACACTGGTAGTGCTGGACCACAGGAAGGCCTGGAGTCTAGTACGGATTGTAAAACGAACGAGGGAGTGAGTAGTGCTGCTGTGATGGCCGTGCGTCTGGAAGAAGGTTTATTTGGTTCTCATTCCTAATATTCGCCCCCTTTTGAGAAGGCGGTGAATGCTATTCCATTCCTTAAGCCTCACTTTTTACACACACACGCGCGCACACACACACACACTGTACACACACATGCAAAGCAGAGGTACTGAAGGGAGTGGTTGGACTATCCCACCCTTCTTCCGGAGCGCTTGTTAAGGTTTTGCTTCCTCCTCTTGGCTCCTCCCAGGAGATTGATTATACATATGCTGCTTATGAGAACACGTGCGTTATGTTTCTATTGCAGGTTTATGTTGAACCCAAGAAGCTTGTTAGTTCTTCTTCTTTTTTTCAAATAACCAATGTCAAGAGATTCCCCTGTTAAACAAATAGGTTGGGTTAGTGTGTGTGTGTGTGTTAAGCCCCGTCCTCCTCGTGTGCTCTGGTGGCGGAGCAATGACAGGATGGAATGGTTCTAATTTCCTCTTCCTGGTGGGCGGAAGGCGGACGTGTGGGCAGGCTCAGAATATGGCTCTGGGCCCAGGAAGCTGGGCCCAGAGCCGTGGATTGGTTGAGGAGGGGAGCTGTCTCGGGACAGTGCACACACTCTCACACAAAGACACACGCATAAATACACACCAACCCAGAGTTTGGAGGGGGTGCTGTCTCACAAATATGGTATTTGAGACCGTAAAGTTAGGAATAGATTCTGAAATAGAGCAGAGGAAGTAGGTTCATAAATGTGTTTTGAAGCCTCTACATTAACTTTTTTTTTTTTCCCTCCTTAAAAACACTGCACTATTAATTATTAGTTTTATTACTAAGTGTCTTCTATTGAAAACAGAGACACAAAAGCTACTATACTTTAAAGCTTCCATTAAGATTCCATTAGTCCGTCACTAATGAATATTTTGTCGTTGTTTACTTGGTCTCAAAATACTCTATTGGTGATTCTGTGTCATCATGAAGAGAATTAGAGAAGAGTTGAAAAGGAGAACGTTAATGTTAATGTTAATGGAAGATGAATTGTGTGTGTGTGTGTTAGATATGTGCTTGTGTCAGTGTGTTATTGCCATTTGAAATGTTGGCATTCTTAGTACTTGCTGTGGTAAAATGTGCAGTAAACGAAAAAGAGGCCTCAACCTCTCCCTCTGTGTCTCTTCCTCTCTCTCAGGCTCAGATGTGAGTTTTGTCTACTCAGCGGGGTCACTCGATGACATCACTGTGTTTATGTGAGGGGGGGGGGGGGGGGGTGCGTGGGCATTGAGGCATTTGTGTTATCCAGGCCTCCTAACCTAGCCCTTTCTGCTCCGTTAGTCTTTTGGGTGCGACAGAAGTCAAGCCTGTTTGGAGACCTCTGCCCCGGGTCGAGCTGTGACTAGACGAGCCACATGATTCCCCCCCTGTCACTCAGAGGAAGGCCCCTAGTGCAGGTTGTGAGGCCAATTGTCCTTTGCTGTGGGGCTGATGATATTTTTTTGGGGGGGGGTGCAGTGATTACATTTCCATTTGGTACACATGGTGTTTGTTTGCTATAACGTTATATATCTGTTTCCCACATCTTATCTGGTTTATCGTGTTTCCAGGCTGCCTGAGTTTTGATCAACAAAGCAGAAGGCAAGTTGCGGCAGATCAAACTCTCCTTCTGAGACAAAGGAGGTTCTGCTGGCATGTACGTCACTCACTCACAGGTTCCCATGGCCCGCTGCTCTTACACCATTTACACGACAGGTGGTAGTTATTTTACATTCACAGCAAGCATATCTTAACAGAACTGGCCCCGGGATGTAACCTTGTCAGACATTCCTCAGTCTTCTGCTGAAGTTGTGACACTTTGGAAGTGGTAATTTGCACATAAACATTGTGTTTTCTGCAGTAGTGAGTTATGTGATGTTGGTCGTCGAAAGGGTTCAGCCAGCCTCCTAGACTGAGGGTGTCTAGACCAGACTTGGGCTTGGCCGGTGGGTCCGACTGGCCTGTCTGTGGATTGGCTAGCTGCTCATAAACAAACTCTCTGGTCCAGATGCTATTTCCGTCCAGCTTGTTTCACCACACCCTGACCTGTCACATCTACAGTGGTGAGGTCCCAAGACCTTGTCCAGACGAGGCCGACCGCAGATGCAGACCTAGCCCGGCTGACTGCTAGTCGTCCAGCTACTCTCAGGACATCGAGGGAAATGTCCAATATCTATCATTACAAATACACAGTCACCTTCAACCAGGGCTGCTGCTGCGTATTCTCGTGTGGGAGCCTTTGACACAGCTGAGTCACTGTAACGTCTGGACACGAGAGCCCTGAATGTAAGTGAGATATCCGCATCCAGCATGGATAGGACAGGAGTGGGTTAACAAGCTGTTGGCTCTGTGTCTAGCTCTTCCTCCTCCTCCAGTGGCCCTTAAGTCTCTTAGTGTACTGAAACATAGTAGTTGCTGGCAGTGTTGCCATCATGATGTGTCATGAGGAAATTGCTCCGTGCCTGTCAGGTGAAGTGCGCCGGTGAGAATGCGATCAGCCCTTTTGTGTCATCTGAAAGCTGGTTTGCCGCTGCGTTGTCATCAGCCAATAGTGTTGGAGAGCAGTCATTGCCTCGAGGGCAGTTACATAATCCCTTGGCACGTCAAGCACGTGTACACTGGAGCAGATAGTAGACTTGAGGATCGGCATCCACTCCTGCCATAAACTGGGCCAAAGTGGTATTTTATAAATAGCGGTTGAGCGTGGGTTGCAGGGCTGGGCTGAGCCGAGCTCCGTGATGTCACTCAAACGCTACGAGACCACTCCTTGCCTAACTTCCTGTAGGAAACAATCCGTGCTTGTCTGAGACTGAGCTTCACTTTCTACGTCTCGTACCCCCCCCCCCCCCCACCTCTGGTAAGGTGCACATTCAGACACGACCACAATCTAGGATTTCACAATCAATCCAGAGGAGTTCTCAGTGGCTCCCTCATCTGCTGTGCAGAGCAGGGCAAGGGTTGGCATGGAGAGGAACGTAAGTCATGAAGCCCACACATTGTGTTGCTAATAGCGCTATGGGCAGCTGAGGCTCGCATAATAAACTGTTGTAGTAGTGTGCCTACACAGTTGATGAAATGCTTTAAATGAGTCATTCAAAAGAGCTGCATCTCACTCTTCATTACGAGTGTTTTTATGACTGACTCACATGTAGCAGACACCTGTTTGGCCTTCTTTCTAAAAACACTGTCACTGGTTTGTGTCCAGAAAGACTCCGAATTAGTTCATTAATGTTCGTCTTGCTGAGTTTGCTTTGGTAGTAATTTGTTAACAATACATTTGTTATATATTCTTTTATTTTATTTTATTTTTTTACTTATAAAATGAGGCATTATTAACTAACAAATAACGCTGCGAAGAGACGATAATCTTGTAGTTTATATGTTGGCTATCCTCCAGCTATGTTGATTGTTTTCTATTGAATATTATATTATTACATTGACTCTATACAGTGTTCCTGCTTCCCATTAACAGCAGCCACACAACCAGTGCAACAAGTCCCAGGATGAAGCTCAGACTCCTGTTGCTAAGTTACAGATGAGTGTTTTCCTATTTTTAGTGCTGAAGACCAGGATTCTCGTTGGAAGAATATATTTTCATTTGGAATATGATAATTGTCACAAAATGAATTGTTTCATGCCATTTTGAACTACAGTAATTAGATAATAGATTAGAGCTCAATGCAGAGCTGTCCTCTGGGGTTTAAGAGCCCCGCCACAATAAGATGTTGAGGAGAGGGATTTATATTCATGATGACTTTTATTAAGATAGGATGCAGAATGCATGTCTACACATTTCATAGAGCAAGAAAAGCTGTTTTAATGATTTCAGCAACTTCAGAAAACTCTGGGATCGTTTCCTTTTTTTTCCGTTTGAGTACTCTGATGTGTGCGTGTCTGGGTATTTCTTTGCTTGCACACATGCACGCTTGTGTGTTTTGTTTCGTGCCCTATTGGTTGTGTCCCAGATGTCTAAGGTTGTCTGTGTGCTGGTTTTGTCGCAGGTACAGCGGCGTCTTCCCCAGCCTCAACATGGCAGTGAAGCGCCGGGAGCAGGCTCTGCAGGACTACAAACGCTTGCAATCCAAAGCGGAGAAGTATGAAGAGAAGGAAAAAACCGGGCCGGTTATGGTGAAACTACATCAGGTACTGTTGAGTTTAAAGCATTGCATCGGTGCACGTGTCGGTCCACTCCAGTGCTCCCTCTATCTGCAGAGGGGTAGAGTTCACGGGCTCTTGCATGTTGCACATATTGTGAATAGGGTGCAATAAGTGGGAAAAAAAAAAGAAGTCACAAATGCTGACTGGATATGAACAAAAATAGTTGAGCACACATGCACACTGTACATGTGTGCTCCTTCACCCACGCAAGCTAGCAGGCTCTCAAGTAGTGCCTTTTCAAAAAGGCGCTGCTGCACATCTACAGGCACGTAATTGAGAATGGTAGACACACACACACACACACACACACACCATAAGGCCACTACAGAAGCGCACACATTCACAGATAGCGCTGCAGTGCTGCCTATGCTATTGCCTCTAACACATCCTCACATGGCGAGCCACCCACACACATTGAGAAAAGCACTGTCAGGGGAACAAAGCCTTGAAGAGGCCCCTACATCGCTGCCCTTTGAGTCCCTGTGCACTTAAAGAAATGATCCTGACAAAACACTTGTATGCCATTTCAACTGGCATGTGTAAAGACAACTAACTACTGTGAAGAGACCACACCACAGAGCAGGAGATAAACAATATGTTGTGGTTTTAATATAGCGAACCCCCCCCCCCTCCCCTTAATAAACATTCTCACCCTCTCACACATATTCAGTGTGCATTCCATAACTCCATGCCTACAGTAGACTACCCACTAATACATTCACACACACACACACACAGATCAGTGGTGCTGGAGTCCACTCACAGCCAAGTCTGCCCACATAACCCACTCCTCCTCACTGTGGTCGTGATTACAGCCTTTTCTTCTTATTTTTTTTTTTGCACTGCTTCTTCGTGGGAATTAGGCAAAAATCTTTCTGAACAATAAGAAAGACACTAAAGATGGCTCCGTTGCTGAAATACTCAAAGCTAACTTGTATCTCTGTTGTGTAAAAATTAGAAGTGCCGATGATCAATGTTGAGCAGTTCTTTTGTTTCCTCTCTCCCCTCCACACCCCAGGCCAGAGAGGAGCTCCGGCCGGTCAGGGAGGACTTCGAGGCCAAGAACAAGCAGCTGCTGGACGAGATGCCCAAGTTTTACTACAGCCGCATCGACTACTTCCAGCCCAGCTTTGAGGCTCTCATCAGGGCGCAGGTTAGTGATCTCTCCCCTCTGGAGATGCACAAACAATAAGGCGCTTGTGCACACACACACACACACACACACACACACACACACACACACACTCACTCCGCAGTGTCTGTTACGCCCTCCGAGCTTGTTGATTAAACAGTGGATAAAGTGTCTGATGGAAGGGAGTGTACGATCCTGGCAGTCTGTCTCCCTCCACGCCGTCGTAATGAGATTAACCCCCAGTGACGGCCCACACTGCTGTGTTTAGCCCAGCAAGGCCTCATCTGTCTGGCTCCACTGCAGCCCTGCATGTCGTCCTCTAACCTGAAGCTTCTCTTAAAGCAGCTGGACGTCTCAAGTTAGCGCCACCGTGTCCCCCTCCCCCACCCCAGACCTGCCTGGCCTTGTCATTTCCTCTTTGGGACGGTCACTGGCACACTCCTAATCAGTAAACTAGATTATCCTTGACCTAATGCCAATTATGGAATTCTGTGTTCTACTTTGAACTTAAAATTAGCAAACTGAACAATCGAATTTGTGGAAATATTTAATGTTCTATCTGAGCTCAGGTCTTTTTTAAGGTTAAATCACATTTTTACGTGGCTTTGCATTGTGCAAGGGTTGTTATTAATCAGTTATCCTTTTTTATTCAGTCTACATTATCTTTATTCATGTAGCTCAAGCACATGAATGAGCCTTTACACACACACACACACACACACACACACACACAGAGCCACACGTGGGTGGCCAGTGGACCTCATCCCCAGCCTGCATGTACTTGGTTTCATCCTCCACTCCCTTCCCTCCCAGCCGCTGTTGCTGCTCAGCTCCCAGCGGCAGCAGGAAAAGGCACAAGGCTGCCTTTGTTGTGAGCCTTCAGCTTCACTATCACAAGTCCTGTCCTGAAACTGTCAGCGCTTCATTGGGCTTGACCTGTCCACCTGTACAGATGTTGATGAATTGAGACATTGTCTTGATTTTTTGTGTGTTTTTTTCACCGTTTTGCATCCTCTGCTTCATGTGTTCTTTAAAAAAAAAAAAAAAGAAGATATTTTGAAAGATTGCTTTCTTTGTCCTTTTCCCAGTTGATTGTCTTTGTTTCCCTGAAACAGTGGCCACACAATGTTTCAGGACCTACTGGACAGAATGCAACATACATTATTCATTATTTTAGTGGGCTAAGAGGTCAAAGTGTAACCTCTCTGTATGCATGTTAAGCAGCTGAGACTGTGGTATGTTAAAATGTCCAGACACAAGTCATTTCATTTCAAGCTCTGCTTTTACCCAAAGACTCATTTTTGTACCGTAGGTGGTCACCAGGCTGTGTTTACTCCGCCTGGTGACTGGACTAATTGTAATAGCAGAGTGTCTCTGCTACAGAGGGCACTCAATGTACACCAGATCAGTGTTTATCATCGCTGGTCAAATGGACATTTCCGATGGCCCTTTCAACAAGACGTTTTAGGGGAAAGAATATCCGCTTTACCCCCACAAACAGCAGTAACCCAATACTTACGGCCCACTCGTGTGGTTTAGGTGGCAAATGTTGGTATAAACATACAAAGGTCTTTCAGGCTGAGCACTTAAAAAGACTTGTACAAGGTGGTTCAGAAACTCTGACATTGTCTGACAGAGTGAGACTAATGTTATTTCTCCATAAGTTGCATGACTCCTGGTTATTCCCAGCTTGACCGAACCCTTACTCTGTTGTGAATTAGTAAATCAGTAAGCATTTCTCCTACTGCTGTCTCGGCCAACAATAGGACACACGTGCAGTTTCAGAGAAGCCAATGTTGCCCTCTTAAGAGCATGGTATTGTATGTATCGCTGCATGAATAAATATTGAGATGTGTGTGTGTGTGGGTTTCAAGGGGTTGTATTTCCCAGTACTTTCATTCTCTGCCTACTCTTCTGGAGTCTTGTAATGTGATTAAAGTCTATTAATCATCAAAGCAACTCTCCAGGGAGCCTGACTCATGAACTAAGGGGAAGAAGCAGGGGTGGGAAGTGTCAAGAAAGCTTTCAGTGAACACACTCTATCTCTTGTTCAGATTGGGAGAGAAAAGCAGGGTCACTACCCACTGAAGTGCTGGGGTTTTTGGGGCTTTGTCGGAGTTGTTTGATATCCGCGGGCTCCCTCTTCTCCTTTTCAAATCACTTCTCATTAGCAGAGTTGAAGAGGTATGAGACCAGCAGCGTCAGACTAGTGCGAGTAAGAACAGGGTTAGATTGTGCGAGTCTGGATATGAAGTTGTTGGGAGTTTTTCCTGAGAGGCATCTAAGCAAAGGTCCGTGTACCCTCTCGAGCTTCTATCAGACGGGACTATTTTTTTTTTCTTTCTGCTCCCCAGGTTGTCTATTTCACCGAAATGTACAAGATCTTCAGCGAGTTAACGGACCAGATCGACCAGGCCGGGCTGACTGACGAGCAGAGGGAGAGGGAGACCGAGGCCAAGCTCAGCGAGTTGCGTGCTCTGTCCATTGTCGCCGACGACTGAGGGGGGAACGCCGAAAACCGGGGAAGGGCTCCTTTCATGCCTCTCTGAATGGATTGCAGTCTTTTCAGGCTCCTTCGTGCAGTTCAAACGGACAGCAATGGCCTTAACCTGATTATCAGATTGTTTCCTTGCGGCCTCATAACCCCCCCTCCCCCCATTCCTCTCGCACTACACACCCATGTTTCATTGTTTCTACAGAGACTCTGCAACTCAAAGCAGCTGAAATGCCACATTAACTAAGCCATCAGCCAAGTGCAGCATTATAAGCCAATATGTTTTGTGTTTTTTTGTAAAGGAATCAAACAGTTCTCATCAGAACTAATTAACAAGGTTACACTTTGTGGTTTTAGAGATGCGTTACAAGCATGAATGTTTTTATTGGTCACATCTGCATTGTTACTAACAATCTGTGAAACTGTTTTTAATCACAAACACTGCAGGCTGAATGTTCTGTAATATATTGCAGGTTACCGGCAAGAAAATGTCAGTCTATATTTCGGCCTTTGCTGGTTCTCTCTTTAAGTTTAGCTTTGTGCCATGTTGTGTGAGGGGCTTGTTTTTGGGGGGTTTACAGGATGGTTTTGGCAACATCACCTGTGCATTAAGTGCCTACATTGTCCCGGCTGTGGATGTAACATGAAAACTATCTAAAGTGAGATTGTGCCTGTGCAGCGGTGTTGAAAGGTCGACCTCTCAAGACTGCAGAGAGAACAAGTTGCTGTTGAAGTCTCATTAAAAACAAAGGCTGGTGCTCCCTCTAGTGGAAAATACTAATCATGACAATTTCCTTTTATTCACACCATCCATCCTTTGTTGTATTGTGGTTCAGTTCGTCTGGTAGCCTCACATTGTTGGCAAAGAAAGTCCTTTCTCTGTAACTTCTCAACCAGGGTTGAATATTTTTTGATTTTTGGACCAAATTCTATTGTCATTGCACTCCTTTGTTTCCACCTTTATCAGGTACTGCTTCAGTATGATCAACATACCACATGGTGACGCGCACACTGTTTCAATATCATGTTCGGGGATTTTTTAAAAAGGTGTCTCACCAAGAAGTTTATTTGTTCTCCCACATTTTGAAATTATTGAAACAAATGCTTAGTTGATTGACTGTCTTTGAGTTCTGTTATGTTTTACTCGCGTGTATTAATGCACCTAATACTGTAACAATAGAGTGGGCTAATTTAGGTTTTTTGAATGTATTAACACCAAAATGTGTGAAATGACTTTCAGCCATCATCGTAATGTATCATGAAATAAATTAACTGACGATAGAAACCATGTATACAATCGTACTGTTGTATTGTTGCCTTGATGAGTTTAAGTTTGGATATCTACGGCATATTTCTCTCTCAAATGCAGGAGTTGTTATAGAACTTAAATCACACAAAAGACTGATCGGTTACTAATCTTTATTTCTGTTCAGTTTCACTTTACTGGAATTAGTCAGTAGTGTCCTGTCAGCGAGTCTCATAAGCAGTATGTACAGTTCAGACACCTCATAGTTTTAACGGTTTAATTTCAGGTGATGGATTACATGCTCACACTGGTTTATGAAATCCTTCAGAACCAGAAAAAAGTACGCAACCGACGACCTACGACACAGAATGTTCATGAACAGCTTACGTCATGGTGATACAAGGGCCCAACAACCGTGGAATACAAACCTACAGTTAACGCAAGTTCTATGAGCAACAGTGTCCCTTTGAAAGTCAGGGCAGTGTGAATGAATATCCAACTTAACGTCTCTGCAGGTTGCTTCTTAATAACCTGTGTGATGTTTAGCTCTACAACTATACAATAACTGATGTATCGGTAAAATCTCCTGGTGAACAACAAGTCTGAATCGGTGACACAGACAACAGCGAGATTGGAATTTAAAAGAAAGAAAGTTTGGTCCCAATCTGTTATTTTTCATGTGAAGTTAAGACATAACACATGTGTGCAGGAGGTGGAAAATACCAATATTTCAAATTATATACAGTTGTATATGTTAAAATAAGGCACTGCTGGACGTATAGGTTTTGATTTTTTCCTCTCCTGGGTCCCTGTCCCATTTTTGTTTCCCCTTATTGAACACCTGCAACCTTTGTGTTGCGTGTGAATTAGTGTGAGGCATTCCTCAAAAGGCCGTCTTGCTGTACATGCTTGATATTTGTTCCTGAAAGGTTTTGCGGATGTCAGTGCGTCTACTTTTCAGTGTGGGGGTGAGGAGGCCGTTGGCGATGCTGAACGTCTCGGGATGCAAGTAAAGGTCCTTCACCTGAGAGAAAGGTAAGACACAAAATCACACCTAAAGTAAGTCGCTTGCAAATTTTGACCAAGCCCAATGTCAGCAGAGACTCCTCACTTGTTCAAAGGACTTCAGCCCTGCTTCCTTCCCTACAGCTTTCATGTCCTCCAATACTGCGTTCTCTAAATCCTGTTGAAAGACCGATCACAATTTTCCAGGATGCATACAACAAGGTAAAATGGTTATGTTATGAATTTGGGATTTAGATGACATACAGGATTCTGGCACAGCTCTTCATAGGATCCCACAAACCCTCGGTCTTTAGCCCAGTCAACGAACACCTCAGGGTCAGGTACAACGATGCCTATGAGATAAGACTGGTGACACAAACCACAAGAGAAAATGTAAAACTTGAACCACAGCAAATGTTTTGAATACTGATAAACATGAATCAAAGTGTACCTGTAAACTATCTCCGTGCACGAACACCTGTAGCACAGGAACACAACGCGTGTAGACGTTTTCTATCTTCTCTGGAGCGATGTACTCTCCCTGGGACAACTTGAAGATGTGCTTCTTCCTGTCAATGATGCGAAGCGTCCCGTTCTGTCAGAGAGGAAAAGCGGAGACACTCGCTCACTTACAGCAGTCTCAAAAGACGATATCCGTCAGCTTTAGGCTGATTATTGTGTCTAAACTTACTGGAAGCCACTGGCCCACGTCCCCACTGTGCAGCCAGCCGTCACTGTCCAAGGCTTCAGCCGTCTTTTCTGGGTCCTTCAGGTAACCTTTGAACACACTGGGGCCACTTATACAGATCTAACGGGACCAAGCCGTGATAAGGGTCAGTCGATTTGTTGCATGTATAATATGATGGCTTAATCGGGTCACCTCACCTCTCCATCTCCGTTCTTAGCATAGTAGTTCATATCAGGGATGTCTACCAGCTTCACCTTGGCACAGGGCAAAGGAGCACCTACGTGACCTGACAAAGACACACCCACATACCTGCTGAGGACAGGATTAAAACAGCACCGGCACCAAAGCACAAGCAAATCAGATGGCGTCCTACCTGCGCTCCAGTCTCCCGGCATGGAGAAGGTGCAGCCTGCGGTGCACTCTGTCTGGCCGTAGCCCTCGAAGATCAGACAGCCCAGAGTGGCTCTGAGGAAGGACAGCACAGTGGGGGAGATGGGTGCTGAAGCGGTCAGGGCGAACCGCAGATTACCTCCTAAACTGGCCTGAAACACAGGTGATGCAGTGTTTATGTCAAACGGTTCAAATGCAAAACATACTGTGGGTACAAGCTAAATTCTATTTTTACACCGTATTTTCCCATCTGCATCGACCATACCAAGGCCAAAATCTGTCTGTGCGCATGCTTCTCCAATACACTCCCACAAGACCAATATGCTCTGGGTGAATTTGGCATCGATTAGTGGAATAGTTGTGCTCCTCTTGCAAAGTTTGGATACAAATTTGTTGACTATTTGCACGGCTGCTGGTCTACAAATACCACTGTGTTAAGTGCTGTAAAACAGTGACAAATATAGAGTCCTGGATTAACAAACAACATGTCAGACTGAAAACCCATCTGTAGTTGAAAAATGTAAAAATAGATTGTTTTCTTGTTTTGGGGGTTGGCCTCTGAAGAGGCCTGTATGTCTTCACTGGAGACCTACAGTAACTGAACACATGGGGAAATATGATCCAGCTGGGTATAACATGGAGCTTCCAGCTACTGACCTGAATCCTGTTGAACACCAGTTTGTCCCACAGACTGTTGTTGCGTACGACGCCACTGCTGAGCTCAGCCTGCTTTCTCCTCACGGCGTAGTGAAGCAAAGCCCGTCGTAACGGAGAGGTCACAGAACCCAGGATCTTCATAGGAATTAGTAAAAACAGAAACCAGGTTTAAAACATCACCGACTAAGAAGCGCTAGATAATAGTCTGAATGTATTCACTTACCTTGTCATAGATACGATTGAGTAAACGAGGCACAACAGGAAAGAAGGTAGGTTTGAGAGTTTTAATGTCATCCATGAGAAGAGAAATGTCACCTTGGTAGAATCCTACTCTGGCCCCGTGGCAGAACATAGAGACCTGTGACAGAAATAGACTTAGCTTAGGGGTTAGCACACTACAAAAGGAAAAAAAAAAAAAAAAGTCTGAAAAGAGCATCGGCTACCTGAATCATCCTCTCAAACATGTGGGCAAGCGGCAGGTAAGAGATCGACACATCCTCTTGTCGGATCACAAACGAACCCTGAGAGAAAAAAAAGTGAGCAAAGCACGGGGGAGAGATTACGTTCAGGCAGCAGTTATACAGCGGAGCCCCGCAGGCAATCAAACATGCCGTACGTCTTCCTCTACAGCAGTTAGATAGCACAATCTTTATATGGGGGCAATTAGTTAAAGTACCTTGCAGCGTCAGGGGCAATCAAACAGCCAATTAATCATACCATTAGACACAGCAGGGAGAGGGACAGTTTTGAGACACAGAGACAAGCAGGTGGGAAGTGATGGTAGCTGTGAGGCTGTTCTCAATTAGACAAGGAGGTGGAAGTGTAGACAGACCTCCAGGATCTTAATGACAGAGGAAGTGTTGGAGGCGATGTTGCCGTGGGTGATCATGGCTCCCTTGGGCTTCCCTGGATAAATAAACAAGACATTATTGCAGTGCCCTGCGCAGCAGAAGGAAACTACAGCGGTGCCATAAAGAAGGGTTGTTAGTGGGGCCCTGAAGGACACTTTGCGAATGATGCGAGTGAAGGATAATCACACTGAGACGTATGAAATCAGACGTTACCTGTGGTTCCACTGGTGAAGCAAACCACGGCCAGGTCCTGAGGCTGGGGCGGCTACGGCAGGCAGAGAAATAATATATGAGAACATGGCAACAGGCTTCCCCCACTTGTAATTTAAGTGCTGTTTACAAGTGAGTGTTAATGATATCTTATGGGACAGGAGCAATGGGAAAACTGTCCTCCTAGCAGTTAGAGGGGGATTAGCCATTTACTGGAACCAGTTTGATGCGGTGCCGTAGCAGCTGCAAGACGATAAACTCACCACAGGATCTTTGAGGTTCTGCCTTCCCAGGTCCTGAGATGTGGACAAAGAGGAGTTGTTCATATCAATTTACATATCACCATTGATGACTAAATTAAAAAGGGGACACATTTAAATGAGTCAGCATTATAGGGATTTAGTACTCCTCCTCTCCTCTACTCACCATGAGCTGCTCCAGTTTCAAAACCTCCACCTCGCAGTTCATTGCCCTCTCAACAAACGCGTTGCTGAAATCGTGGAAGAGAACCAAGCAGGAGAGCTTTGGAGTCACGCCCGTCTCCTTGTTCTCCAACAAAGCTGCAGCCTTCTCCTCCCGGTCGCAGATCACCAGAGAGATCTCCGCTAAGAACGCCGCCAACATGAATGGTAACGAAACGGTACAGTGTGAGAGAGAAATCTATAGTTTTCCAATCAGCTTTAGTTGGAAGTGCATTGAAGCTCAAAGATGCTCAACAGTCCTTTCTTTTTTCCCCATGTTCTACTCCATTACACTGATATGACTTTGCATATAAACATTTTACATAAAATACATTTTCAAAGTTTTAACCAGTGGTTCAAACTTTTTACAATGTCCTATATAAAAGAGCCCTGTTATGAGATATCTAATTGTTTTTATCACTCACAACCCCATTTTTCTGCAGAACTGGTACTTTCCCTTTTTATACTTCAAGTACATTTAGCTGATAATACTTCTGTACTTTTACAGAAGTAGTACAGTAGCAAGATTTTGAAAGCAGGACTTTTAGTAAAAGGGTCCGAGTACTTCTTCCACTGCCGTTTCCAACACAATGTTTACCTATTCATCTCTTAGATGTTATAATATGCACAGTTTGCATGACGCTTAGTCTCAAACAATATTTTGGGAGAAGGATCACTGTGTATTGCTCACCACTATGGTATGGTTTGAATTGAATTGATATGGGAGGCTGGCGGACAAACCAACGATGACCCGATTAACAATACTCTTTCTATTATTTCCTCACCCAGGTTGAGTATGTGGACCATGGCCTCCAGCCCCAGTGTGTCATACAGAGGCACCACCGCCATGGAGTACGTGTAGCAGGCCAGCTCCGAGATGATCCACTGTCGCCAGCAGAGGGAGACAAAGCAGCACCGTTAAGACTCATTTCCAGCCGTCACACACTGCTGAGTGAGTACTTGTTCAGTTCGATATATAAACATTAGGGAGTAATGTGTGGTTATGTAGATCACAATGCATTTCATACTTACTGAACAAACAAAAACCACATTTAAAGTAACGAAAAACAGCATTGTGTGAAGATAGGTCTGATGGGAGGTTAGAGGCTCTGATGGAGCAGAAAATTACATTTCACTTTCAGTCTACAAAGATGGCCTTGCCTGACGGATATATTACAAAATGAGATTGGGAGTAGACCTGCTCCAATATTAGCTGCCCTGGAGACCCACATCCACCACCAGCGCTCTGCTCTCAATATGAATTAAGGCAAACACACTTTCGGTACTGACAAAAACAAATCA
Source organism: Anarrhichthys ocellatus (assembly GCF_004355925.1). NCBI lineage: Eukaryota > Metazoa > Chordata > Actinopteri > Perciformes > Anarhichadidae > Anarrhichthys > Anarrhichthys ocellatus. The sequence goes on from NW_022280039.1 coordinate 2,872,385, forward strand.
TATTATAATTTTCAAAATTCATAGAGGAAATGTGATCCTGGTACGAGTCAAGGGTAGGAGCAAACCTCTGTGGAGAGGAGAACATCTATCCTGGTGAAATACTAATTTGAACTATTGGGCTGTTGAGAAGGATTTGATTCCAGAAAAGTTATCCAAGCGATACTAAAGCTCACTGGTGAAGGAACAAACAAACAAACATCACACACACCAGGTCATACCTCTGGTCTGTTTTGTGCAAATATCCCAACAAATTGCTGCGGGTTCGGCTGGCAGCCTTTGGCCAACAGCCCAGAGCCCAGCACCTGCGCCTGCTCAGCCACCTGAAGAATTGGAGACCCTCAGTCAGCAAACAGCAAAGAGTAACATGACACCGTGAAATGCCCTGACGACTGGAGTATTAAAATACTAAAACATGTCCGACCTCAGTGTAGGAGATCCACTGGTAGGGCTGTCCCGGCTTTCTGAAGCCCAGACACGGGCCGCTTCCTGGAGGACACGAGACATTTGCGTCACGTCATTTCAAACATATTTTAACAATCTTAAATGTGCTGTCTGGGATATGCTGCCGATTTACTTTTTTGCCCCTTTCTTTAATACAATTACACAATCAAACATAGGATAAAGTCAAATGAAATATGTTGTGAAAGTGTCCCCTTGTCGCCACCTGTGATCCTCAGTCCTCTCTGGAACATGTCAAAGGCCGTCCTGGTGTCATCGTAGTAAAACTCCAGCAGCGAGTCATCTTTAAGAAGAGCCGATCGCCTGCAGCTGGGATCTCCCTACAACAAACACCTGGCGTGAGCCATTTACACAAATTATGATGCCAACAGCGACCGTGTGAGCCACTCACATTAACAGCCACAGACTGGGCTTGCAGATCGCAGGGAGGACGCATGGGTCGAGGTCGTGTCACCAGCCAGTACGCGGTGAGAGAGGCCAGGGCTCCTAGACCCAGCAGAGAGGAGGGCGACAGAGACAGGGAGGACAGGGAGAAGGAGGACAGGGAGAAGGAGGACAGGGAGAAGGAGGACAGGGGCAGAGACGGCAAAATACTCCAGAAGGTTTCCGATTCAGAACCTTTGACGCCAGCGCTGGAGCGAAGTGAACGTAACCACTCCTGGAAATGCATTACTGAGAGAAGAGGACAGAAACAAAGACAGACAACATACGGAGTGAAACAGGAGGACATTATTTGGTGAGTTTACATCACAAACGGTTCAATTTGCTGTAGTTAAAAAAAATAAATAAAAAATGCAGCATCTCCAGCAGAAGGCAGCAGACTAAGTCAGGTTGACAGATTCACTAAGGTCTTTCAAGTCACTTTTAAAAACATGCAATTTTCCTTCTACAGCCTTTTATAATGTTTTCTGATGAGTGTTTGTCACCAGCTGCAACAGTGTGTGGTTGGTTTTATTTCACCTTGTGAAATATTGTGAGTCTGGAGACGCCTACTGTAGCAGGAACTACCATAGTTTTGAGTACTTTGCCATTTGTGTGCCACTTTATGCCCCAGGCCCGATTTGGCGTGACGGCTGGTGTGATTGTTTAGTTTGTAAAATGCCCATCACAGCTTCCCAGAGCCGAAGTTTACGTCTTCAAAATGGCTCGTCTTCTCCACCCAACAGTCAAACATTTAAGAAGCTGGAACCAGTGAATGTTGGAAAATGTTGCTTGATAAATGACTTAAATAATAAAAAAATAAATAAATAAAATAAAAATAATTTAAAAAAAAAAAAAAAAAATCGATTTTCTGTCATTAACGTATCAATTAATGGACGAATCATTTCAGCACTACTTTCATCAGTAAATTATACATTTACAAGTAGATTTCTCTAATACTAAGAAGTTCAATGCATTTTAAATAGAAGGAATGCAATGAAGGAATTAGATTTAATTAGAGATTATTTTATCATTATCTCAGAGTTTTCTGAAAAATTAAATAAACTCGCTTCAACTGTATAGAAAATAAAAAAAGAAATTCTCATTGGATCGGTCCTGGAGAATAAACAAGACTTGAGTTTTAGCATAACCATCATACAACATAGTCAACTCTCAACGATAGAGGGAACCAGAGATATTGTCTTTTTTTTTCCGTCTTCCTTGTCACAACCTGGTGCCTACATTACCCACAATGCAACTCAATTACCAACAGTGTGGGTTCGAGATCAGATATATAGTGCTAGTAGCGGCTAATGTATCCTCAAGCCACTAGCGGACTACAGAGGTCTATAGACTCAATTCTGTCTTCATTTCACCTCAGGATTTTTCAAGTGACTCTGACTGAGTGACATCCCGTGGGTCCATTTATCAGGTTTTGTCGAGCTGCCCTGTACTCTCCAAACCTTGGAGTTTCCCTTTAAACCTCTTCTTACTATCCACCACAGTGAACAAACAACGATTGGCAAAAGAGAAACAGGCACCGAGGTTACTCTCAGTCATGTTCTGCCACTCTTTCATTCATCAGGGAGGAGCGAGAGAGAATCGGGGTGTGTGTGCGGTAGTGAGGGGTTGGTGGGGAGATAGGGGGAGGGCCCGCTAAGTCCACCCCCATGATCCCATGCGAGAGACTTTATTGTTCATATCAAAAGGAGGGAGTGTTGTCCCAACACAAACTAGAAAACAGCACTAAAACGGCTCACTTCAGCCCCCTTAACAAACCACCTCATCTTACACCGGGCAAGGAATTCACCTCACTGAATACATCTCTGCTTTCCCACATCCACTCCCTTCCCCGAACACCCCTCAACCTCTCACCCAATTTCTCCCCCAGTGCCCAATAAGAGAGGGGGGGGAAGGGAGAAAAAAAAAAAAAAAAAAAAAAAAAAAAAGCTATACCCCTCCCTCTTCAACCAGGCTGCTCCTGCGCTGTTTCCCTTCCCTGCATGGGTAAAGTGATGCCACACTCGTCCTTGGGAGGATCCATAATTCACTATAAACATCAATTAATCTGAATTAAAAACTACTCGCTTGCCACTTCACACCTGCTGGAGCAACAGAGCAGCCTGTGATATATAGAGTCCTTTCACTTGGTAAATAAATGAGAAACAAAAAAGGGCTTTATGAAATGCGAAAAAAATGACAGTCCACTGTGAAGAGAGATCCTGTAACCTCTTTCTATCTCTCTCCATTGCTCCCTCCCCCTCCCTCCCATTCATAAGGGCTATTGTCAAGGCCCAGACAGGGACCATTGTGCTCCCAGCTTTTACTCCCTGGAAGACGTGAGACAAAAGAAACTGCACACACACACACGCACACACACACACACACACACACACACACGTGAAAATATACTGGAGGAATACAAATGCACCTCTACAACATCATGTGGACTAGCGTTACAACAATAATGGTGGAATTGAAAGTATTTTTGGGGCAAATTATGTTTGACAGAACAAACTAAATTTGTTTAAAAAGAAGGAAATTGACATCCTGCTATGGAGTGCACACAGAATGCAGTTTCTGTATGCACTGTGTGGTAACAGATAGCCTGAGGCAGTGCACATGTCTGTGCACACTTCGTCCAGCTGACAGGCAGAGACGAGAGGTATTCTGAGCTGCTGCAGTATACTGCATGGCAGAATGTAGAACACGCGAAAACAGAAACCCAAAACTAGTTTTGAGAACAACCTGGCATGTAATCAATGATGACTATAACTTTAATGGATCAAACTGTCAAACATTGTTTGTACGCCACATTTTGGAGGATGCCGTAGAACGCAATGAGCCTCACACAAAGGGAACTATACTTGGAAAGGTGACAAACTAGTAACATTAAAATGGGAGATTAAAGCAATTGAGGTGTTTAAAAGTATTAATGGTAAAATACTCAAATCAGGGCTTGAATGTAGATTTTGAGAGAGTTTAAGTGTAGTTGTTGTAGAGAGATATTTGTCCAGGGTTTAGGTCAATAAATGCAAAAGGTAGCTTCATCATAAGCTTTGTAGAATGACAGTCAGAAATGGGAGGAGCTAGTGCAGGGACTTAAGCCATCTACATGTGTTGCTCAATTTAAAACTTTGACAGAAAGACTCAGTTTGAGTTTAAATTATTATTTAGACTTTTTGGTCAAATTTGAGGGCATAAAAAAAAAAAAAAAAAAAAAAAAAAAAGATTCATGGCTGCTTTTAAGAAAAGTGTTTACACGTTTTTAATCACAAGCAGACAGAAGAGGGCTGACCTTAATGATGTTCTTTCAGTTATAGAGTGTTTTAGTTATTTTCCTGTTGGATTAAACTTAAAATAAGGATTTGTTCTCCAGAGCCAAAATGAAGCCTCCTCAAAAGCAAAATTGCTGCAGAGAAAAGGGCCATGAATAATAAGAAGAGTAGAGAAGAGGCTCTGCACAGTGGCACGCAGAGCTTTGTAGTGATGAGAGCAATGCTTCCCTCCGACCCAGAAAACTACAGGAGGTGACATGAGGAGGAGGGGGGGGGGGGGGGGGGGAGAGAGAGACGACAGCATTTTATAACCAGCAGCAATGAACTCCGCACACTTTCCATGTGCAATGGGAAGCGAGTGGTCTGATCGAGGAGAGAGAGGGGGGGGGGGGGGGGGCACGTGAGGCTGGCTGGCCGGCGGTGGGGATGGAAACCATCAAAAGAGAAAGAAAGAAACGCTCGGATGTTTTCCGGCTGTGATTCCCAAATGAAGCGTGACGAACACAGACACACGCTTGGTCACAATGAAGTTTTTCTTGTGGAAGTGAAAGGTGGTGAAGAATAAATGAGAAAAACCACGCATCCTGCACGTATACGACACCTTCCCTTTCCTTCTGACACTCAAGAGTCTCAAATTCACTTGAAACCAATCAGGATTCTCACAGACAATGCTACATTTGTGCATTTTTTTTTTCTCCAGCCCAAAGTTTCATGTAACTAAGCAGCACCAGTTTCAAACATCACTAAGCAGCGGTAATCTTCTACATTTAGCTTTCCTGGCAGCACACCTCATGGGTGACTTTTGAATCAGAGTCATATAGAGGAGGCATCATTGCTCATCAAATGTGTGTTGAATGCAATACTGAGTACTGGGCCGATGTAAGGCCAGTATCTCATTAACAGATCATTTAAAGGCACGTTTCTTTCAAACTGCATGCAACAGTTTGTTAACAGGTTGATCATCTTCGCAGTGCTCCAAACTCTCAGCTCGGTAGTCTGGACACTCAGCGGGCTGCAGACAAACTCTTTCTGAGCTTGTAGATCGGGATCTGAACCTTCATAGTTTAGTTTCTGTATCTGAAGCGACCGGAAACGAGCTGATTGGCTCAACAAAGAAAGACCAAATGAAACTTACCTCGCTAAAACGCAGACCTGCAATTGCTCCTTAGCAATTGCTCCTTGCCACAAAGTTACTTCAGCAGCAGATCCATCGAAATGTGTCTACACCTCAAGCTCAAAACAATGTGCTTTTATTTCCGGCCAAAACCTTCAAAACCAAAGCCTCTACTGATGGAAGCTTTGTGCACAGCCTTGTACGTTTGATATATAAACAGACAAGTTGACCCTCACAAATAATTTAAAAAGAGACTAATTGTGTAGTTTTTTTTATAGCATATAACATTATATCCTAAGGTCATGGCAAAAAAGGAAATCGGAGAAGGATAATGCGAAAATTAGAAAGTTAACACATGTTACTGAGAATGCTAACAGAGGATTTTACAAGGAATGAAAAATGAAATTGCAAAATATCCTTTTTTGTTTTTCTTATTTTTCATTTCTCATTTACTATTAGATATTTTTGTTACACAATCAATCAACTACAGGTGACCTGTCAGTTAAGCATATTTTGCTCCACTGTATATTTCGGCCTAATCTAATCATGTCAGTATATCACTCTTGCCATTTTTCAACCTATTCAACAATTTTTATAATTTAATTCAGTTACTTTATTTTGAAGTTTAAAATCACACAACTTCCTGTATTTATCTTTCTAGCTGTCTGTAGCGTTGACGCTTCTCTGCCGACTCTGACGTCACTTCTTAATTGTATTCAGGCCTTTCGGGGGAAGATCATATAATGACAGAGTTGTAGAAAAAAGGGAAACTCATCGTGAGATTAAAGAGGAAAGAAAAGACGGTTTGGTCCAGCCTGTTTATTTATTAGGCCTACATTCAACAGCAGAGGCATCACTGAACTCACATGTTTATAAATCTATAGGGGTTGTACATCAAAAACATTCTGAGCTCAACACAATAGGCAGCATGGTTCATTTATCAAACTATATGTGCACTTACGGATAGTGACTGAAAATATAATTCATTTATGATTGGAGTAATACTGAGGGCAATGAATCATTTATGAGGACTGAACCTGAAAGTGATGAAGTATTAACAGGTTGTTGTTTTTTTTGCTCCATCAGAAATCATCCCAGTTTGTACTCAGCTCCACTGAGCCCTCAGTGTAATGACCACATGTACTGGTGTCCAGAGCATCCTTCACCTGAAAGACAGTGTAACAAGGTAAACAATGAGAAAATAGATCTGATCACTGCAACAAGAGTTATCACAAAACAGATAACAATAAGCCAAACTGAAGGTGTCTTACTTTGGGAATAACTGGAGGGTTTAATGTGCCTTTACAGAGTCCGTTCCAGTTTAATCCTTCAAACCATCTGAATTAAAAAACGGAGCATCACAACCTATAAAACCATGTTTCCGAGCACTGGCCTCTGTGATTTCCTCCAGGCTAATAAATCTGTAGTCTTACTTGTGCTTCTGAATGTCCTTGGCCCCATTTCTCTGACTGCCCAGTCTCTCCGAGGGATTGGTCCTTGGCGATGGAAAGCAAACAAGAACACACAAATAAATAAACTATGAATTAATACTCAGATTCTGTCCTTTGAGAGGGGATGTTACACCACAGGTCGTGTGGTGTAACATCCCCACGTTGTAACATCCCCACATCACCTGCGTTGTTTCTTAATTTGCTTCTATCTGTTTGTGTGTGGGGGCGCTGGAAGAGGGGATAATGGGCCTATAACATACACAATGGTGGGATGGAGGGAGGTTTTAGTATTTTTCTGAAAAAGCACTATAAAATAACTGTCATTAGCTTTCACATCATAACTCATGGTGTCTAGCGGGGCACATTTACAACACCTGCACAGTTTCTTTATGAGACTGGAGGCACTTTTGCTGATGGTTTTTGGAAAGTCGATCTGATCGATACCACGAATGGTTGCAGTGAGAATCTTTATCGGGTCAGTGTTGCTGAACGGGAGCCTGGAGAGGGAAACAAGAGCCTGTCACCATCACATCAATCTACAGCTGGAGAAATGAGCTTAACAAACAGGGCTGCATACAACTGTGAAACGTACCCACCACTCAGAAGTTCAAACACAAAAATGCCCAGTGACCAGAAGTCCGCAGATACACTGTGGCCTTTGTTCAAGACGATTTCAGGTGCCATGTAGCCCGGTGTACCGCAGAACGTCCAGGTTTTCTTACCCATCTCCACCTTCTTTAGACACCTGGAACCAATCTATAAAAAGAGGATATGAGTTCACCTACAGTAAAACCCAGAATACTATGATGTCATACTGAAAATCTGAATTTAAGTTTGCAATTGTAGTACCAGTTTGGCATAACCATGCTCATCCACAACAACATTTTCCGGCTTGACATCTCTATAGATGACACCTCGACAGTGAAGAAAGCTCAAGGCCTCAACGGCACAAGCCGTGTAGAATCTGGTGCTGCATTCGTCCAAACATCCCCTGAAACAGAGCAGTATGCAGAAGTGCTGGTTTAAGCACGCAGCGAACAAAACAAATGTGTGATGTAGACAGATGTAAGACATCAAATCCTGCTCAGTCTTAAAATTGCATTGTGATGAAAGCTTGGCTAAAAACACAGCGGTAGGACTATAAATATTTTATCAGTATGATGACAAAAAGTGCCTTGCATCCTCTTTAGTCATAAATACTTACTTATCTTTGAGTAGACTATATAAATCCCCACCAAGACACGCTTCTGTCAAAATGTACAGGCACTCTGCGTCTCTGAAGAGTTTATGCAGCCTGTGATCAGCACAAGAACAGAAGCATGTTAACGATCATTATGTAATCAAAACAATCATGAATAGATAACTGTTGAATAACAGACACCTGGCTATGAATGGACAATGAGCCGCCATTAGGATGCGCCCTTCTCTCAGGATGTGCTCTTGTTGACCGTTGCTAAGGATCAGCTTTTTCTTAAGGACCCTCATGGCATAAAGACACTTGATGTCGCTCTTCAGTTGCACCTGACAGAGGTGGAAATCAATAGATTACATTATAGAAACATGGAATCTGGAGGAGGCAGCCGCACGGCGGATCTGTGTCATTGTGTGTGAGCTGCTATAAGATCACCCCTCACCAGGTCTATGTGACCGAACTCCCCAACTGCTAGAGTGCAGATAATCTGGAAATCACTTAAGGTGGAAGATGAGAAGAGATCAGCATCCTTGTCAGACCTGTTCACAAGCAAAACACAGATGAGCCTATGCACTGTGTATTCTATAGATGTAAATGACATGTAATGTAGAAAATAACATTGTAGCCTAATGCTCCTCACTCGATTTTGGCTTCAGGGCTTTGCTGCACCTCATGACTGCAGTCAAATACCAACCCACCAATGCCGTCCTTGAAGGTCCTGAAATACAGAAGTACATGAACATTCTCAGAATCTCTGGCTAAGCACATCAATTTATGACAAACGTGGAGTATAGCGTAGCAACTGATTCAGATACTATAGGGTTTGGCTACTGACACATACATTTTTCTTGACTTTCTTCAGAAGTCGGAGAGATATCCTTTAAAATATTTTACAGGTTTTATCCAACCACTCTTTATTTTCAGAAACTCATGAGAGGCAGTGATGTACGTTGCACCTTTTTGTGGAGAGCTCGGCGAAACGCTGGTACATTTATTTAGGTCTTGCCCCAAACTGCTGTCGAGTAAGTTGTCACGATTTATTTCTGATCGTATCGACCCTCCCTTGATATTACTTTGGAAAAATGTATTGTTTCGATTAATCAAATATAACTGAGATCTCTGTCTGCAGTATTATTTGATTATTTTCTCTATATCTGAACAAGAAAAGTTGTCAAAACATATAACTGGAAGCTTTACAAGATATTTATTTGACTTTTGTACATTGCTTTTTTTTATTACAACCTTTGGTCCCTCTGGCTGTAAGTTGTATACACAAGGTGCTGTAAACTGGTTGTATAATTGTCTCAATAAAGTCGGTAAAGAATATAAATAATAATAATCAGTTACTGCTGTCTATGCAGGGAATTTTATTAAGACAAAATATTGACTTACTCCCTGTCTATGACCAAGCATGAAACTTCACCAGCAGCAATAACATTCACAGTCCGAACATCCTCTCTAAAGACAGAGTGAAGATCATAATGTTACTAACGCAAAATAAATCATTGATATTATGTTGGCACAAATGTCAGTTTTCACTCCTGTCCCCTCTGCATAATGTCCTCTGAAAGTGCATTCATCTCTCCTTACCCCCACAGAGCTTTCTCTCCAAACCACTGTCTCTCAGAGAGCTTAGAAAGAACAACCTGCTCTTCATGGTCTGGCTTATTCTCTGTCACTTTCACCTGGCAAGCACAAAAGAGAGGCAGAAAGCGCCAAAGTCAATTATCACCATTATAATACAATTCCTAAAGCTGCGCTGACATTTTGTCCTCCACAGTCTAAATCTTTTTCTCTCCCAAAGCCTCATCTCATCTGTGCGGCAGGCAGAGAGCATGCAACTTTACCTGGCCTTTGCTAATGATGTAAAAGGTGTCTCCTGTGGCCCCTTGTCGAATGATATAGTCACCTTCAGTGTAGTGTGTCTGTGGAACATAAATGACAGAGGAAAAGAGAGCTAGGAAAAGAGGACACAGTATATTACAGAAATAAAGATGAGGGCCAGTAACAATGAAGGACTCATCATGATTCTACCCCAGCACCTTCTTGTTAACTGATGCAAAACAAAGACAGCCGAAAAAAAATAAATAATTGGGGCCTCGTCTGTAAAATATCATGTTTACACGCGTTCCGTCTGTGTGCATACAAAATCAGTTGGATTCTGTTTGAGCAACGAGTGACGGTTACACAAAGCTCCGTGCTTCAGACTTTAAGAACTTAATCTGTACCTCCTCCATGAGATCAGACATGTTCATGATGACATCCTCTGGCAAAGACTGGAGGAAGGGAACGCTGCAGACACAATGAAAGGGTTGAAAAGGGTTTCATTTTCTCCCCCCAGAAACATTTCATAGGAATGTTGATATTTCGGTCAGTGTTAAAGGCTTAATTGCAGCATCGTGGCAACTGACAAACAACATGACCCTGGTGATGTTGTGCTGAAGATACCAGAATACAAAGCAGCTTTCCGGGCATGCTCTGTGTCAAATGAAGTGTATCGGTCTGATGTTCACCTGATAAGCAGCTCCATTGAATGAGAAAGGCTGTTGAGACCACTCTGCATAAGAATAGTCTGGTAGCTCTTGCGGTCAATAACCCACAGCTTGCTGTCCGTTTGAGCTGCAGTTCAAAAGACAGAGGAACTGATCAAGGTTGTGACGGTGACACTGGAGCTCAGGTGGAAACACAATCAAGAAGCAAGTATTAAAACAGCTCTCAAAGACGTGTGTAGTTTGCGATGGATGTGGATTGAATGCAGGATCAGCTACAGCCTGAAGAGCAGACAGTAAGAAGGCCAGGACTCTATCAGAAATACTCATCATGTAGAGTAAAAAGAAATGGAAGTGCTTTCTTTTCGGGACTTTTAATATAAGTCTAATCTGATTTCCTTAACTTGTATCACTCTTTCTTTATATATGAGCTTTAAAGAGGGTGTTTTAAATTAATAATGACCCATATTGATTGGTTCACTGAAGCTTCCTGCAAACGGGATAGACGTTATCTCCTCTATTCCGTGGCATATGACACTTAATTCAGGGCTATTGCTTTATTTGGATCTGAATGCTGTGCAAGATGTTTTTAAGAAGCAAAACATTTCTCTCAATAGAGGATTTTTCTGACATTTTCTGCAATATATAATTTGCTGCCACTTCTTTGATCTAATGATGAAGCCCCCATTTTCACCTGGACCTTTATCACTGTCACAATGAAAGAGACCACATGAGCAAAACACTATTGATGGTCTCAGATGGCACCAATGAAAAAAAAAGAAGCAATTTCAGGTCAGACAGGAGATAAATACAGTGGGCCCTGAGTGGATCAGAGGTAACAGCTGACAGAAATGGACATGGTGAAACGACAACAGACCACCTACGTGAGCTGAGCATTGTTACTGGAGAGCAGATATATAGTAACAGCTGTTAATTGGAAAGGCTGACTGCTCGCAGGACAAAGAAAGCAGTACAAAAAGGGAATGAGATGCTTACGGACCAAACGAGGTAATTGTGAGTTTTTCTCAGGTCAGACAAAGTTGTCTCACAGACTCAGAGGCTGGGAGGAAAAATGACAGCACTCTTCCTATTTTCTAAATATATATTCTTGCATCAATATATATATATTCTTACATCAGAAATGTATGTATGTATGTGTGTGTGTGTGTATGTATATATGTATATATGTATATATATATATATATATATATATATATATACACACACACATATATATACTGTATACATATATATGCTCCAACCATGAGACAAAAACTATTTGTCGTATTTGTAACGGTTTGTGTGTGCATGTTGAATTGCAGGGAGGAGATGTGGGAGGGAGACTGCTGGGTTATGCAGTAAAGCAGAAAATGTTCTAATTCCCCACATCTCTGAGAAAAAAAACCTTTGAAGCTGTGGTGTTGTCTAAGATCTCAAAATGTCTTTGACTTTAGATTGAAAAGACGTCTGTCCTAGACGTCTTAGACCACTGGCAGAAAAACGTCTGCTAGTGATATTCTCTCAAACAAGAATTGTTTATATCCTTACCACCAGTGTTTTTTGTTGCGACAGATCTCCATCGACATATGAATGCAAATAAAAAACCAAGAACACAATGCTTTGATACCTGAGACAGAGTAGGTGTGGGTGCAGTTGTAGAAGAGGGCCAGCTCCCCAAACATGTCTTCTGGCTCAATTGTGAGAAGCTTAAGTCCGTCTTTTGTCAATTCTAGCTGCCCTTCTGTTAATAAACACACACTCAGTGAAGAAACAAAGCATATACATAATACCTAGAACTGTTATATGCATGTGCCAGGATGTCTGTCAGGACATCTGAGATATACTGTACAAACAACAGATATGCAATCATCCTTAAGTGGATCAAGGCCACCACCTCTCGCTGGTTAGGATAACAAGTGAAAAGCAGTGAGCAGCTCTCCATTAGCGTGACACATCACAAATGCAGCCTGAAGACAATCCAGCACTGTTAAACTCTGCAACCACCGCAGACCAGAGTCCCCTTTCTCCTTGCCTTTTGTATCAAGTTGACATTTCAACACTAAAAAAAAACATCAATACGGGTCACTCGTTATCCTAAGTGCCTCCTCTTTTCTTGCTCAAACATGCAGTTCTCCCATCGCTGTGTTTGAGTGCAGTGTCAAATAACTATCTAATTGCATTGTGAGCTAGCAGTAAGAAAATAGATATACAAAGACAAGAAAAAACTAATCATTTTATCGGACTGTTCTAAAGCACCTGTCATCTCAAGGAAATGTTATTAAAAGCCCTCGAGCATGATTAATGCTAGCAATTGAAAGAGGAAAAGGATTTACCTTCTAAAACATAAGCCTGAGCACCGTTGGCCCCCTCCTGAATGACATAACAGCCTTGATTGATGGCGGTGGGATACATACAGGCTATGATGGTTCTGATTTCTCCGTCGTCAAGGTTCTTCAACAAGTCATTCTTCAGAAATGATGACTGGATCAACTTCTGAGACCTGAGGGAACAAAGGGATAAAGGGAAAAAGTTTATCAATTCTAAGTAATGCTGAAAGCAGAAACACTGAACACTGAACAGCCTTGAACATTTGAGAGACATGTTTTCAGTGATAGCTTACTGCTGGCTTTTGTCACAGCTTCTGTGTGAAACCATGGCGAGAGTCACCGGGTCCAGAGTGAAAGGCTCGGAAATTACTGTTTTTCTACTGACTTGCTGCGAGTCCTCACTTTGAGCTGAGCAAGCTGTAGGAGTAAACACACACACACACAACAGGACAGGTTTAAGGCTCGCGCTACCTGTTGAGGCTTTAAACTATGACATTTATAAGCACCATGTTCTGTATCTGCACTGGCTGCAGAGGATCCTGGGAGGGAGACAGTGGCTCTGTAGCGATCCAGTTCTTCCTGCAGTCTCCGGATGAGTTCATCCTTTGTATCCAACTCCAACTCTAACTCATCGATTAGTGCGTCCCTCTGACGGAGCTCCTCAATCTTTAATTGCAGGGCAAATTGGAGGTCCCGAAGTGTACCCATTACCTCCAAACACCAGCTGACAAAACACAGCAAAAACACATCTCTTTTTACACACAAACGGATACATTAAGTGGGTCCAACTACACACATTTCTGTCTGATCTTGAGTTGCAGTGATTCCCCCTTTGTAGCTAATTAACTCAAAGCTAGACAAACATCTGCATCTCTTCCTGTGATTAGATCAGTATCAGTATTATTAATAATACAAACGAGGAATCAATAAGGTATAAAGGCTTTTACAGGAGAGTTTGATGTGCTTCTTAAACATATACCCATAAGTGCTTGACATAATAGATAGATAGATAGATAGATAGATAGCTGCCTATATAAATATTTGATTCAATGAAACATGTTTGATGGCAATCATTTTCAATAGGCTGAATAGTAACAAAACATGGTTAAGTATATTCCAAAGACAGTTCCCAGTGCAATAAAAAAGAAGACTATAAATATGTCTTTGCTCTATGAGCTTGCAGTACTTGATTCAAGGACACTTAACAAAAATACGAGACAAGAAAGTAGCGCTGCTATAGTTGACTAAAAGAGATAAAACAACTAAGATTAATACAAGGTCATTATAGACTCACTATTATGTCACACACACTTCGTGTCACTGCAAGATTAAAACGTGGATTGTTTTTTTCGTTTTGGGTCGCAAACGCGCTCAGAGCCATACGCCCTGATAAACAGCCTTTTAAATACACGAATGAGTTGGTAAAATGTGACAACAGCGATATATGTTTTCTGATAGATTAAACACACATGTATGATATGTCCTGACAAATATAATGCCGAGCTGTCTTCCACATCTTCCACACAAAAATATCACTTACCACATGCAGGCTGTCGTACAATGTGGAAGTCTTTCTCACTTCGTCCTGAATATGTTTGTCCCTGTTTAGCAGCAGACAGCCCATTCGACAGGTGCACAGCGTCTCTGTACCCGCCCAAGTAAAAGATGCTCCTCTCCTGCACGGGGCTGGCCAGGGCTGGGCACAGACAGCAGGCAGTCACATGACCCAGACAGTGGAGACCATTCGGGAGGCTGTAATGATAAATGCATGGATTGGATCCCAATTGGGTCAGAGGGTCTTTGGGGTATTTCCGAGCCCCGGGGGTAGGTAGGTCTCCGACAAACCGAGCGGTGAGCATCAATCATTTTATTCCCCAGATATTTTGCTTATGTGAAAGACTGTTAAAAGACTGGCTGTGTGCACTGATAAGTGGTTTTACTCTCACTCCATTGTAGGCTACCATCAAAGAGGCCTATTGAAAATATTTATTATGATGATATTTTGTAAATATGCCTAATTTGGAGAACAATTATCCGGCCCATAGCTTTGTACAACAAGACCCAAGCAAAGGCAGATGGCTTGTTTTTAATTAAAAACGGGTTACAACTTTGGATTGGTAATATTAACAATTCGTAATACCAAGTGATTAAGTGTTTTTAAAGGTTCTTCCCACTTTACATTCCTAACCCCATCTTTGTTTTCCTTCATCGTCATTCTTTTCTTTAATATTTAATTATGGTCTAATTATCTCGAGCAGAGGAAAGAATAATAACGTGTCATTTTCTCTCCCCTTTTTGGTTGAATTATCTTCCGCATGGAGCAGCCCTTCAGCCAGCCCTCCAGCCAGCCAGTGGCAGTAGTGTCACGTGAGAGAAGCAGCAGCAGCACGCGTCAGCTGTAGAAGAAGAAGATGGGCCATTGATAAGAAAAGAAACGCTGTGGCTATCTTGAGCTAACAAAGTGACGTTAACTGAATACATCTAACGCTGGTGGCGTGATTGTTAAACGTGTTGTTGTGTTTTGTTCTGGGCATCATCGAAAATGATCCTTACCGTGAAACCACTTCAAGGGAAAGAATGCAGTGTTCAGGTAGGTTAAGCAGCGCTAGCTAAGCTAACTGTTACCTCCCTACCGCTAGCTTAATGCGCAACATCAGCTGACGTTAGCCTTTATAGGTAAGCTAACGTTAGCCGCCAGTGGCGATGGTCCTGTGTCATGCTCGCTTGAGTGAAGCAAGCCCGAAAATGATGCTTCGGTTTCAACATTAGGTTGTCAAACTCCATCCAGTGTGACGTTGATTTTAATGGATCTGCTGTACATTCGCACATCGCCCGGATATGAATCGATGTTACTCTAGATGGCTTGTTAGCCACATCCTTGAGAAAGACACGTTAACGCTAACTGTAACGATTTTCTCTCCTCTGGTCCCAGTTCAGACCCAGTGGTTTAGTGGGAGCTCTATAAATCCTCATGTGGGGGTTCTTGTAGGAAAGGGAAGTCCCTAGGGAAATACTTTAATACGCAGTACTAACGTTAAGTTAACTTAAATTGTCTTCTAGACAGTCTGTGATGTAATTTGCTCACTGTAAAGCTGGCCCATAGGTCCTGCTATATGTGACATAGGGACTACTATATGATGAGTATGCTACTGCAATACTCTGAGGTATTTTGTGTAGAACAATATCATTAACTAGTCAGGGTACTGTAAAGCATTTGCTGATGTGTCTATCAATGGGGAAGTATTTCTCATACTGGACTAAATGTTGTAATCAGCAGAAGAGAAGTGGATCTAGACAAGAGACAATGCAATGTTTTTGCTCTGAAAGTTCAAAAGTACCTGACCACTAACATGCCTGTTATTGGCACTGTCTAAAGGGATAAATAGCACCACTAAAGGCCAGTGACTGTTTGTTCATTTTCTTTGGAAAGAATGTGCTAAAGTGGCCATGTATCAAGGTAGATGTGTATTTGGTACTTGTAAAGGTGAATTCCTCATTAATTGTTAGTTATACCTGAAGTTGATGGCATTTGAGGTCTCTTCAGCCTAACAGTAGGGGACAGGAGAATGCTTGCCAAATGTGTTTTAGTGTGACTACATCATCATGTTGTTGATCTACTAGGTGACTGAAAATGAGAAGGTCTCCACAGTGAAGGAACTTGTGTCAGAACGCCTCAACATACCAGCAAACCAGCAGAGGTTGCTCTATAAAGGGAAAGCACTTTCAGGTAGATTTGCCAACAGTCAAGTGTTTCATAATCTTTATGCAGAATTGTAATTGCTTGATTCAACAATCTCTCTTGTCCATCTTGTTTTCTTCAGATGAACACAGGCTGAGTGATTATTCCATTGGGCCTGAGGCTAAATTGAATCTGGTTATCCGTCCAGTGGGGGAGAGAACTGGAGCGTCAGGGACGGCTTCCAGCAGCAGCAGCAGCAGCAGCAGCAGCAGTAGCAGCAGCTCACAAGGAAAAGTGTGGCAGACTGTGTCCATTATCCTTGCTAGACACTTTAGTCCAGCAGATGCGGCGAAAGTCCATGAACAGCTTATTAAGGTATTTTAGTAGTTGTGCTACAATGCTTTGTAGTCTCAGTGGGTAGAGTGGGTCGCCCTTAAACCACAAGGTTGTCTGTTCGATCCCCGGCTCCTACTGTCCATATGTTGAAGTGTTCTACAACAAGTCACTGAATCCCAAGTCGCTCCCTAAATATGTAGGATCGGAACTTTCATGTATGTATATGACTAATGTAAAAATGTTTTAATTCTAACATGGAACAATCAAATATTGCTACTCCATTCTTATGATGATATTAGCAGTTTCTAAATTGTTGAATCAAATGGAAACTATACATATTTAAAAAAGCAGCATGAAATACCCATCCAAAGCTGCTCAACATTAGTTTAGTGAACATGTTGGATGATTTGACAGGTTTTTTTTTTCAACTGACATTTAATCTTTTGCCTTCGGTTAGTATAAATGCTTTTAAATTTAGTGTTTCGTCCTCCAAAGTCTGAAAGACACCAGTTTATCCTGTGAAGCCCTCTAAATCCTACAATCCCTTGTATGGTGGTCAATTGTTTTATAGAGCATTCACGCATGCCTGGTGAACTCATAACATTCTAAAATGATCGTCTATCACAGGAACATATTTCTAAAAAAAAAAAAAAATCAATCTAAAAGGCACTGCAAGGTCTCAATAATGAAAGCCAGGTAAAACTGCACTTTTTGTTCTTGTAAGCACAAATTGTATTGTTTTGGTTTTAATTTTGACATATATTTTTTCTCCTGTTTATTAATGTCAAAAATTCCTAGTTACATACACTGTAAGTACATAAATGCCCGTAAATGAAAGTCAGTATATGGATGTATTAAAACTTTACAAGTTGTTATCAACTATGTACTTTGAAATTGTTTCATGGTAGCTCTCTGGGGATAGACTTGAAAATCTTGCACCTACCAAATTGGTTAAAGCGTCCCGTTAATACACCATTATGTCAGTCTGGCTTCAGGTCTGCAGTACTCAAAATTAGACGATCCTTCCTATCTCATGCTTCATTAGAAATATTTCCCTACACACACAACATGGTTAAAATAGATTGGAGAATATTTAAAACTTGCTCTTTCTCAATATTTGTATTTTGTTTTTCTTCTAGGACTATGAACGTTCCCTTCGACAACTTAGTCTAGACGACATTGAGCGGTTGGCGGGGAGACTGCTTCACCCCGACGGTGACGGCATGGACACCTCCTACATGGACTAAGCCTCGCTGGAAGTTGCTTATTGTGATTGTCTTTTGAGAGGTGCTCAGTTCATGGAGGTGCATACAGTGTTTAATCATTGGCTGAGTGAAGACAGATACCAGTGACTGTTGATTATGTCAGCAATAGGGCTTTCTTATCCATGACCAAAAGACTTGGATAAGAAAACATGGCAACTTTGAATTGGTCTGGTCACTGTCATCGATGTTGCAGAAATGACACAAGACCTGATCACATAATATTTGAAAACAAAGGAATCCATTTATGCTGTTTGGTTTCACATGAGCTCTGGCTGCTACGACTCCCAGTGGACGGTAACATCTACTGGAGGTTTTTGTTAGTAATTTCTGTGTCGGGTGGTGTGTTGTGTTAACCATCCTTGAGAAGGCGATGCATGTTTTATTCTGTAACTAACTGATGTTCATTGAATGCTTTGTAAATATTGTGTTTATATATACAGACATTAAACCACAGAAAAATTACAAGCGTTAATGTTTACTGTTTTGTTGAACATTTTATGTGAATTTTAAAAAAAAAAGAAGAGAAAAAATATATATATATCTATATCTATAGATAATGTTGACTGGGAATGGTTTTTAAATCCCTTTGTAGCATTGAAAAGTATAAGTGGTTGAATATATAAATGAAAACAGACTTCTCTACAAGGACTATTTAAGGCGCACTGAGTCTTGAACGTGCCGACCAATGAGGTATCAGTTATTTTATGACCAATCAGATTGAGGGAGCGTATTGCGAGTCCCGCTTACGTGGTGAACTGACGGTTTCTTTCCTGCTAAATTTAAATAACGGTTCGGATAAAAATGAAATATATTTGACTCTCCACCAATGATGACGGACATAAACGTTGGATAAGGGCGGATAGTATTTCTTGGACATCGGTAAGGTCGTAATGGAGCATCGGTTGGTCCCTGTATGTTTGTTCCAAGCTAGCGTTAGCACAAAACTAGGTCAACCGCTTCACTTCCTGCCTCTAACCTGTTAGCGCGAGCCAGCTAACGTTAACTGATAACATCGAGCCTGTGCTGCTGCATCATGTGTTGCCATGTAGGTTAGGTCAGTGCCGGTCTGGATGATTAATTGTCCGTTTTCTGTTCTTGTGTAATCTGGGAGGACTCTGACCAGTGTTGGTCAACATGATGCTAGGGCGTTAACGTTACACCCCTCTCATCAGGACCACTGTTCCCTTTGGCAAAGCAAGACATTCTTCCCAGGGAAATAATGTAGACAGCATAGAGTTGTTGCTTTCTTGCACAGATTATAATGCAGCCAACTGCATTCTCATTTGGGCTTTTTGGAATAGCATTTTCATAGCTGGCGTTAGTATTTCATTTGAGTTTCAGTATGATTTAATGTGAACTGAGCTACTTTGCTGTCCTTTCTTTATATCCATGTTTGTTCTGTTTTTGACTTTTTTAGTAAGTGTGCCCGGTCTATTGGGAAGATGGAGACTCTAATCCCCACCATCAACCGGCTGCAGGAGGTCTTTCTCACAGTGGGTGCAGAGGTCATACAGCTGCCTCAAATAGTCGTCGTTGGATCTCAGGTCAGTCGGGGGGAAAAAACAATGAAAAGCTTAATTGTAAACTTGAACAAGTTTAAACAACTTTTAGTAAACTAAAACTTGTAAGAGTCCTGTAACACTTTCTTGTGTATGATTTGATCAGAAATTGAATATGTATTGTTGGTGTAAACACTGATATAGACTGACTGTATCAGTGCTGAATTGCTCTCATTATGTGCTGTAACAGAGCAGTGGAAAGAGCTCTGTGTTGGAGAGCCTGGTTGGACGGGATTTCTTGCCTCGAGGATCAGGAATAGTCACAAGACGACCCCTCGTGTTGCAACTTGTTAATGTGGCCCCTCTGCAGGAGAGACTAAAAACCGAAAATGGTACCTTCATATTTTAAATAAGAAGGAAGTTGTCCTTGAAAAATATCAGCATGTATATCATAGTTTGTTATATCTGTCTAGGCATAGGATCTGCTAGCAGTAGTACAGTATGTGTGGTAAGCACTTTGGCATGTTCGCTTTCACTCACTATCTGAACTGTAAGCTACTTCTTGCTGAGCCTCTCTTTGCTAACATTCAGTCTTTCTTCCTTTTCTTCTTTACTACTCTTTCAGGAAATGGGGTAAAACAAAATGCCCAATTCAGCTACCCAGGTCTCTGTATATTTGGTCTGCATGGACTTGTCTTTCTTTAGCCACTTCATTTCTTCTGTGAACTTTCTCAAACATTTAGTTTGTTTTCCGATCTTCATCTGTCGAGCATGATATCGGTCCATTTGTAATCTTTTCAGTTTGCATTATTCCTCCCCAAAGCGTAATGCTATTTGCAAACATCTGCAACATGTACTTGCGCTCACTCTTATATTGTTTGTTCAGGTGTCAAAGCTGAAGAATGGGGAACGTTCCTGCACTGCAAGAACCAGGTACATTTAACTGCGCATTTCAAATGCCGTGCTTACTGCCGTTGTCCTGTGTTATGTGCTGAGTTTAGCTGATGCATCGTTCTCACACTTTTGTTGACAGACCTTCGCAGATTTTCAGGAAATTCGTCGGGAAATTGAAGCAGAGACTGAACGCAATTCAGGTGACAACAAGGTGAGAGAAAGCATTGATAAGTCAGTGATGTCTTAAATTTAGCTTTTTTTTTACTCTGCATTCATAAATATCGCTTATTTTTGTTCATATCCTCAAGGGTATCAGTCCTGAGCCCATATATTTGAAGATTTTCTCCCCCAAAGTCCTTAATCTCACCCTGGTGGATTTACCTGGAATCACTAAGGTAAACTCAGCCACTTAAGACAGATGTTGATTTTATTTCATGTGTGCAAACATAATGGCACTATATGATAATTATCATCATATCTGCAATCTTCTGTGCTTACACTAACCCTGGCTGCTCGTTGTTTTTGCCTCAGGTTCCGGTCGGGGACCAGCCAGAGGACATTGAGGCACAAGTAGAAGAGATGATCTCGTCCTTCATCTCCAATCCCAACTGCCTCATCCTCACAGTGTCCCCTGCCAACTCTGACTTGGCCACCTCGGATGCTCTGAAATTGGCTCGTGAGGTTGATACAGATGGTAGGACATTTTATAAACAGACGCCTCTTCTCCTCAGATTTCATTTTGAATTTGCTTATTACATAACATGCCTCAAGTAGAAATGCATTTTGAATTATTAAATGTGCAGGAAGAATGTATTGTGCTTACATCATTTCAGGCTATTGGACCTGTCAGTCTTTACTGTTGAAAGCATTCTAACAGTTACAGTTGCTGTCATGATGCACTCTGAATAATAGATTGATGGATGATGTGAATCTGCTTGTAGTAATTGTCTGCTAGGTTGGCAATATGGCCTTTTAAGTGCGGGTTGTGCACTGATAATGTGCTGGCTAGGATATCTGTAGCTGGGCCCAAATGTTCCGCTGCCGGCCTCAATTCAATCCCATTAGAAACCTGTTTCCTTGTTTCCTTCCATTATGTCCTACTGTATAATCGTGTGTGTGTGTGTGTGTGTGTGTCAGGTCGTCGAACACTGCTGGTGGTCAGTAAGCTGGACCTGATGGATGCAGGGACTGATGCTCTGGAGGTCCTTCTGGGTCGAGTCATTCCAGTCAGACTTGGGATTATCGGGGTGGTTAATAGGTTTGCAGTGATCAATTCTTTATTTTTTCTTGTAGTTTAGCTGTGTATTGTTTTAAGCTTCACAATACAGCAATTTGGCAAGTTGTTGATGTCCTTATTACCCTGATCATCAGATTACTCTCCCGCTCTCTCCCCAATTGGTTATCCTCCCAGGAGCCAGCATGACATCAATACCCAGAAGAGCCTTGAGGACTCGATGAGGGATGAGCAGACTTTCCTGCAGCGCCACTACCCCTCGCTCGCCTCGCGCGCCGGCACACGCTATCTGGCCAAAACTCTCAGCAGGCTGCTCATGCATCACATCCGGGATTGCCTGCCAGAGCTCAAGACCCGTGTGACCGTGCTAAGTTCCCAGTACCAGGCACGGCTCAATGGCTATGGCCAGCCAGTAGAAGACCACAGCTCCACCCTGCTGCAGATTGTCACCAAGTTCGCCAGCGATTACTGCCACACCATTGAGGGAACGGCCAGATACATCCAGACCACAGAGCTGTGAGTCTAATCGCTTTACAGCAGCAGTATCTTCATTGAATAGCAAATGCATTTTTTTCTGATGATAGCTGCCTTTGTTTCGTGTTTCTGGGAATTTTTTTAGGTTATCATCTAAATTCATACCTTGCGTTGCTCTCCGCATTGGTTCATAATGTATATCCGGAGGGTTGTTTTCTTGTGGTAATTGTAAATTTAAGTGGTATCAGCATCTTCTGTTGGCACCCTCATCTCTACAGCTTGCTACGAGGTGATTCATTTATGTAAATATGTAGAGAGCAAATATTGACCCTCTTTGGCTGACTGCATTTAATTTTTGCGCAATTAACATAGCCGACACAGAGCACTGAGAAACAGCATTGGTATCACAGCTGAACTCATCTCTTATACAGCTGTGGGGGTGCTCGGATCTGTTACATATTCCATGAGACCTTTGGGCGCACTTTGCAGTCCATTGACCCCCTGGGAGGATTGACTGAGCTCGATATCCTCACCGCCATCCGCAATGCTACGGTGAGCTCCTCCTGACTTCCCTTCTTGTAATTATTTTAATCCAGATTCTAGTCAAGTTCTCTCGTTTGGAGGAATAGCAGGTAAATTATAGAGTGTGTGTGTATGTGTGTGATTTGCCCTCCAGGGTCCGCGGCCAGCACTTTTTGTGCCTGAGGTGTCCTTTGAGTTGTTGGTGAAGCGGCAAATTAAGCGACTGGAGGAGCCCAGTATGCGCTGTGTAGAGCTGGTTCATGAAGAGCTGCAGAGGATCATCCAGCACTGCTCCTCCTTCAGCACACAGGTTAGCCAGGTTGACGCATTTTTCATTTGATCGACTTGCTAAAACAGAGAGGAGCATTAATTATGACAGCACCATGTTGAGAAACGTTGTCTTTGTCTTTGCAAGGAGCTTCTGCGATTCCCCAAACTGCACGATTCCATTGTGGAAGTGGTGACCGGATTACTGAGAAAGCGCTTGCCGATTACTAATGAAATGGTAATCCATGGCTTAGCTAAAATGATCTTTCATACTAATTGTAATAACTAACAGCCAAGTCCTATTTACTGCCTGAGATTTATTCTGTGTTTTTTCCCATTAGGTGCACAATTTAGTATCAATAGAGCTCGCCTACATCAACACAAAACATCCAGACTTCACGGATGCAGCGCAGGTCTGTGCATCTGTCAACAGTCAGCAGGTAGTTTATCTGTCCCTTACAACAGGTACTCTCATTTAAAATGTATTCTGCTAGGGTAAACTGTAGAAGTCGAGTTCTTTAAAGCCTTAACCATTACGTCTCACATCCAAACAGTGAAGCCCCTTTTAAAGTATGTAGTGGAGTTCCAGCCTCAGCCAAAGCAGCCTTCACCCCCCCTGACTTCCTCTGATTTCTTGCTGACAGGCGGAAGCCCTTGATGGAGGAATGCGCTGGAAGAACGAGAAGGTTGCGGAAGAGAGAGTCGCGGCTGCAGGCTTTGGCAGTCCCAGCAAAGGCCGGTCCATTAACCTGCTTGACACAGTGAGTGGTGGGATTAGCAATAGAAGAAAACACTTAGCGGTGAAGACACTGCACACTGTCAACATTTTACTTTGCCTCTCTCTCTCTGCCAGGCGATGCCCGTATCACGCAAGCTGAGTGCGAAGGAGCAGAGGGACTGCGAGATTATCCAACGCCTCATCAAGTGCTACTTCCTTATTGTCCGCAAAAGCATCCAGGACAGGTTCGACTGCAACAAGTCCAGAGCATCTGAGGGGGCATTTCCCCTTTTTTCTTCTATTGTTGATCTCTGATGTTTTTAGTGATTTCCCAACTTAGTTTCTTGGGGCTGTGTGTCCGCAGTGTGCCCAAGACAGTGATGCACTTCCTGGTCAACTTTGTGAAAGAGCATCTGCAGAGTGAGCTGGTGGGTCAGCTTTACAAACAGCAACTGCTGCAGGAGCTGCTCATTGAGTCACAGGACACGGCACAGCAGCGGACCGAGGTTGCCCAAATGCTTGAGGTGAAATTGGCCGATGCTTTTGTTCTCTGAATAGGTTCTAAGCATGAAAAACACAAAGTCTTTTCTATTCCTCTTTGAGCTACCATTTTAAAGCCAGTGATTTCACTGACCTCTCTGTTTTCTTTTTCTTTCTCAGGCGCTCCAAAAAGCCAATAACATCATCTCTGAGATCCGTGAGACACATCTGTGGTAGCCAGAGGAAAAGAACAATTCCCTTGTCATAGGACAGCTTTGAGAGGATGAGAGTGTATTTGAGTTTACACACAGGGAGAGAGTGTGTGTGTGTGTGTGTGTGTGTGTGTGTGTGTGTGTGTGTGTGTGTGTGTGTGTGTGTGTGTGTGTGTGTG
>NW_022280039.1:2896883-2933422 GCF_004355925.1 Anarrhichthys ocellatus
GTGTGTGTGTGTGTGTGTGTGTGTGTGTGTGTGTGTGTGTGTGTGTGGCAGCACCATCATTTTCTCATGGACCAATGACCATAGCACATTGAGATCTATTGTTTCCTGTCAGCTGTCCTGACCAGTACACTTGGGCTGCTGCTTTTCACTATGAACGTTGTGTAGCGAAGCAAATTGATTAACCACTCAGGCCCAAAGTGTTACTGCAAAGTTTAATCATGAAACACACGGCCACAAGCTAAATCTTTTTGCATAATTTGTGACAAAATGTTTTGTTGGATCGTAAAATTGTTGCTGTAAATGTAAAATTAAGATTTTAAGTGAAGTTGTCAGGTTGTTGCCTAGGGTGTCTTTACTTTTCTTTTCTTTTTTAGATCAAAATGTGTTCACACTGTACAATTCCACAAACAATGCTGGCCTTCCTCTGAGCCCCTTTAGCAGGTGTTAAAATGATGCTATACTAGATGTTTTCCAACTTTAATCCCCTTTATTGGAGCTCTCACTAGAGATGGAATCTAAGTGGAAAACTCAATTAATGCTGACTGCAGTGCAACACTGAAGACAGACCATGGTCATTTGCAGAAATTACTGGATGGGTGCAGATAGTTTTTCCAACTCTGTATTGCTAATCAATATCAGGTTTATTTTCCAGAGCCAGATTTTCATATCAGCCCATTTATTCTGTTGCACTGACTTTTGTGTGTAGTCATAAAGGAGGAGACATACATACATTTTCCTCTGTTTGCAGGAGATGAGTTGGGCTGCTGTAATATGTAGTGTGTATATATTCTATAGTATCTAGAAAAAAAGAATATATAAGAATAGTCAGGAGATTATGTAATACTCCATCATTTGATTTAAGATCCAGATGGTGAGGCGGTAATCTTCTCTTTATTTCCCCAAGCCATTTGTTCACTGGGTTCCACTGTTGATGATACAGAGAGATAAGACAGTTCCCTATTATTGTCCCTGTCCACTAGTGAGGACATTACCCAAGTAAAAGAGACTCGGCGTGCAGATGCCTCCTGCATGCAGAGCCATTTGCTTCTGTGCCAATTGTTAAATGAATTGTGTAATATTGCTAGATGTGTAAAACTATTCATCTTTTTCCATTTCTTCCCAGTTTAGGTTGTTGTGCAGGCAGATTCCTCCACCAAGTGATATAGCCATTAATATGAATCTCCTTTCATAGCCAAAACAAATAGTTGAGTTATTTCAGAAAGACCTGCCCTAACAGGGACCATCAAACAGAAACACTGACACTGACTTTTTCTTCTGTGTGATCAGGGAGCGAACACATATCAGTCTGTCTCTCTGAAAGCCCTGTGAATGTAAGCTTGCATGTGTGTGTTCAGTATGCATGTGTGGGCGTATGAATGGCTGATTTATGTATATTTTGTATTATTTAAATGTATTTAATTATCATATGTCAACTGCCTATATGAGTTCTTGCCTGCCAATATTTGTGATACATGTTTACAGAAGTCTGTTGAGATTGGAGGGACTCATTAAACCCTAAAACAGGACACTGTATGAAGTCTGTTTGGGTGTTGACAACATTCAGTACTAGAAATTGATGTGTTTTCATACAATCTGTTCACAGTGAGATGTGATTAGACTCACTCTGCTTCACTTTATTGATCTCAGGTGACTGAAAAAGTCTGTTCAGTCAGATGGATCTGTCAAAGGCTGCGCCAATAGCATGAAGTCAGTCTCCTGAAGGGTGCCAACACACAGTAACTGTGACATGAGCAGCAGGCTTAAACCTGTTTTCTTAGTTGGTTGACTCACACACTGCACCACCTGCTATGGAAAGAGCTGCATCGGGTGAAACTACAGATTTAACCGTTCCCATTTTAAATAATGGGAGTATTTCTTATTGCCAATGCAATCCAAGTTCAACCTGAGCAAAGGTTGAGACGTGAGGTGATGGATGAGTTAAATGTGTCTGTAAGAGTGGAGCGCTGGTCATTAATGTTGGATGAGAGTGAGCGAGGGCACTACAGTCCAGGAGAAACCAGTTTTTGCACAAGACAAACACAAGTCAAACTCGGAGTTGATTTTATGAACCCCACAAAATATGTGTGTGCTTGTACACACAGAAGTCAGAATGCATCTATAACAGCGAGGCAGATTAAACGGTTTGAAAGTGAGAGCGCCGTGCTCGCAAAGGGAAATGAACCACAAGCTTATAAACTCTTATTTCATATTGCCTGCACTTTTTGTACCACTGTAGCAAGTTATTGTGATCACACTCTTATAACACACCCCACCTCCCCACCAACAAGACTAGACTAGACCATACCAACTCTGACAGCATGGGAGGGTGCTCGGCTGCAGTATCGTGACAACTGCATTATTTTAGTCCCCTAAATCCTGCTGAATTAATTTGGAACCAGCCCGGGGCATGTTTTGATTCATTCATCAAATGTCTCCAGGCTCTCCTGCCGTCCTCCGGTGATTTACAGGAGATTTTTCGGGCTGCACTCCCCTCCTCGCCTGTCCTCAACCGGTGAGCCAGTCAGCAGAGCAAGCTGAACAAAGCCATGGGAGAGAGAGAGAGGAGCTTCTGGGAAGAAATGTCTCTCACTGACTCTGTCGCCTGGACAACCGGGTAAGAGAGGAGGGGAGGGCGCACGAGAAAGAGAGAGAGAAAGGACAGAGGAGCACAAAAGGAGAGGAAAACAACCCATTATTAACTGCTGAGATTAGAAGATTCCTGTAGAGTGAAGGGGGGTTGTCGGGGGGAGTAGATTTGTGTCTCTCATTCTCTAGTGGGGGTTCCCTTGGTGTCTCTCTCTTGATGAGTTATTAACTATGACAATAAAGCAGTGAATTTTCTTTTTCTTCCACAAGAGCATGGAGGAGATGAAATTGCAGAGCACAAGTTCAGCACAATACAAGTGGACCCAGTAGGCCTGAACGCTCCACCTGTAATCCTCGTCTCATCAGCCTCAGGTAAGACTCCTCAGTGTTGCAGGCGTTTGCTTTGATAGGGATGCTTTCATTTTTGCCTGATGTATTAATACAGATAATAATTCCTGAAGGTAGCAAACTGTGTAGTTATCTTGGAAATGCCAGATAAAGTCCAAAAATGAATTAACAAATGAATAAAAGCTTATCTTACCTGCTTGGAGTACAAGCATTGTTTATCAGAGTAACTCTGGGGCAGTTTTTCATTATGTATATAAATGTGTTTATAAACTGCATAAAAAGGAAACAACCCTCACTGTAATATGGGGATTATTTACAACATTTCATGTAGAAGAGTGGGAGAAATTGCATGGTACAGCACCACGATGCTTCACACACCGTACACCTAGCTCTGCACTCCCTTCAGTGCGAGCATGAATTCATCGAGAACACAATGAGAAAATGAACACCGTTGAATGAATCTGGAGAGTTTGACTTGAACCACGGACTCCAGATTCACAGTGCGCAAAGGATAGAAGGCACGTCCGCTATAAGCATACTGCTGAGCGCTCATGCATAAGGAATGTATTCATAGAGCACTCGTTGTGAAATCGATGCCTCTTTAAATGAGGTGGTATGCTTGCTGAGTTTACACCAGGCTGGGTTTGTGTGGGGCAGCATGTGATATCCATATTGGATGAGATGGAGAGGAGATAAAACTGAGGAGGGTGGGGTTATTTTTATCTGCTGTCAATAATGAAGGTTACTAATCTCTCACCTTTTGTACACAAGATGGAGAAAAGGCAGAAAGATTGAAGGAGGAAAAGGGCAAGAGAGTGAGGGATGGCGAGCAAAAGGGGGGATGAGAGAGATGTTGAGACAGATGATTGTAGGTGAAAGGTTCAGGCTGGCAGCATGCTGGGATCGCTCAGAGCTCCCACCTCAACTACCTGACACAATCCAGAGATGGAGTGGAGGGTAAAAACACTTACACTCAGCTTATTCACGTTTTTATGGGAGAAAAAATACATAAGAAAAACTGGTCGAGTGGAATATATGGTTCACCTTCCTTTTTGCTCACAACTGGCTGAACAGGAGACAAATACAGCTCTGTGCTGCACAAGACGGTGCTTCAAATACTGCTGTACAAGCAAGCAGGTGCTGCAATGACTATCTGGGAAACACTTGTTTAAAGATTTTGAAGAACAGAAGCTACACAGAGAGTTCAGAATTGAGTCTTATGCGAGGGAAGGTAAGTGATTTTCAAGCGATTAATACCAGATCTCATACCTCAAAAGCTGCAAATAGATTTTCACTTCAGGGCCCTCGGTGCATTTATCTCCGTTTTGAGTCTAAAACTACATTATAGACAAAGAAACATAGCCCCTAATATAAACCGAGCCATAAGGGAGACAGCATTTATTCCTCTAAATACAGGAAGCACGATGCCAAATTACACACTATTTTTAATCCACACCTGCGCAGGGTGCAAATCGACTGTGTGCTCTTAATCTTTACGGAACATGTGGGAGCTTGTAAAAACATTAGTCATACCAACCTCTGCACTGCTCACAGTGCTTTACAGCTGCACACCACTCATAATCATTGTACATGAGGTGCAATGCTCTTGGACACAAAGAAGAGTCAGACTCATCAAGACGAGAGGAAGGGATGTCTCCCTGTGGCTGTGCATCACTGTAGTCATCTTTCCTCCACTGTACCTGGATGCTGTCTGTTGCAAGGCGCACAGTAGGCGACAGAGGGTTAGCACACAGCACACAGCACAGAGCTCTGCCTTGATGTCCAATAGGCACAAAGTCTGCATGTCCGTCACTGATGACTTCTTCAGACTGTGACATCGGCCCCCTAATCAGCCTGTTTTGACGTTAAATCGGACACAGAAATGTAGCTGTGGAAATCTGCCTGTTAGATGCTTTGCCATGAATCTAGCAGAAAAGCACAATTTCTTTTCACAGATTTCTGAGGTGCTGGTCGTTTGTTTGAAGGGTGACGGCTGTGGTGTGTGTGTGTGTGTGTGTGTGTGTGTGTGTGTGTGTGTGTGTGTGTGTCTTCAGTCATTCCCCAGGCTTTTCTTTCCCCATCTCTTCCATTCCACTTCCCTCATCATATTTCTGTGCTCGTCTGAGTGTCTCCTCTCATCTTCTGTTGATGAGAGCACCATCATCAAAACAAGCTGGAGAGGCAGACGTGATGAACTGTAACAGGATTACAATAATATATTTACCAAAACTCCATTTCATTTACTCTAAATGCGCAATTATATTTTACATATTTCTTAAGATTTTGTCACAAAATTGGTCATATTACGGACAGAAACACGTCTGGAGAGGAAAAGTGGCTTTCATTATGGTATTACAGAAAACAACATATTGGGCTCATTTGTAAATAACAGCCCATGATGGGTGCAGATAAGCAGTAATGATGCCTCCAAATTACAGGCTTTAAATTGGAACAAATTATTTTCTTTGTTCTTTGAGATCCAAAAGTAATTGAAAATAATAATAAGATTTTGTTTCATATTTCATTCTTTGTTTTTACAATTTAAAACCAAACTTTCCAAGACCTTTAATGCATTTGTCTTCTAACAGAGCAGCTTTGCAGATGTTACTCTCCCATCAGAAGGTGTACTGGTGTCCTTGTCTGTGCAGTTAGATGACTTGGTGAAGAGGAAGTGTTGTGCGGATTTAAAAATGACCCAAAATAGGCCTTTTTCCTCTTGGTTTCAACTCTTTCTTTTCTCTTTCATGAAAGAAAAAATCTAGCATAAAATGCACTTTAAACACTCTCAGAAAGTGAAGAAGGTGTAGAGCTCAGGCTGTTAAAGATGTGGCTATGAAACGCATCCATGAGCTGCTCCATTATCAGTGAACCTGAGACTTTGTGGACACAGTGCCTGCAAAGCACACAAGGGCATTTTCTCCAGCAGACATCAACACTTCTTTTTCTTTAGCCCGACCATAAAATATAGTTTATTCAGGTGTAAGACCACAAACACAAATCCCATAAATCAACAAGCCTCTAGTTTATTTGCAGCTCCAGGGTTTGTCTCGCAAGTCTTTCTTCTCTGTTTTTTTTGACTCGAGGAGTCTTAATCATTTTTACAAATATCGATTACACGGCGTCATTTGTAAATTCTTATTTTTTTTTTTACGATGGATTTTTCACTTAGGCTACAGAGCGGAGAGCAGCTATCTTTTACACATAATCAAGATGCACTGTCTCACCTGGCTGACCTTAAAGCGCTGCTCTAAAGAGAATAGATAAATTGCTGCAGTTAGTGAGCTCACTGCCACTTGGATACAAACTGCAGTACCTTGTGTGTCGAGGAGTGCAGAAAAAGTGGCACCTATTGGCACTATTATTCAAAGGCTGCCCATCACAGGAGGTAAACCTTTTCTTATTCCTCAACTCTGCCTAATATCACACTCGCTCTTCTTGTCAGTAATTAGACAAGTGAAATGAATTAATTTGCTGCAGAGCAGACACTGCTACTGGGGATTCGAAGACAGCCACCAGCAGACCCTCTCTGGGTGATAATGGGCTTGCACACGCTGACAGAGGGAAGAATTAAATCACAGCTTTTAACCTATCTCACCCCCGAGCTCTTGTGATCAGCATCTTAAAGCAGAACTCAGCCAACCATTTTCTCTTATAAGGAAAAGAGGTCTCCCTTCCTCAATGTTCTCCATGTGAGCTGCTTGACGGCAGCTGCATGAGGACACACTTAATTCTCATGTCCTTGCTTGCTGAGTGCAACTTTTATTTATTTATTTTTTACTTTGTCCTTCACTTTTGTCTTGTGCTCATGTCAGCTGCTGGCAGTTCAAACATCTTTTTTTTGTGCTCCTGCCCCGAGAGAGAAAGGGGTGTTACTTTAAATGAGCGATGATCAAGTGGTGTTATGTGTCCCTGACAGGTGCCAGCATGGATGTGGAGGATGAGCCACTGCTGTTTCAGACCAACTGGGGAGGGGAGGAGGAGGAGGAGGAGGAGGATGGAGTAAGGCACGCAACAGGACAGAGGTGTTTTTCTGGGGAGGCTGGGGTGTGTGGACTTTGGAGGGCAGTAGGATGGGTGTACACACAGCCCTGGGCCAGTGGAGTGGTTTTAGGGGTAGTTGTCTCGCTACCGTGTGCCCTGTTTGCCTACATGCTCCTCTACTGCCCTCCTCTGGACATAGACCTCTCCTATAGTGCCTTTGAGGTTCACAGTCACTTCTCTGCCGAGCGCTTCGACGCCCTCACCATTGCTGTAAAGACTCAGCTAGGGTCCTGGGACAGACGTAGGCGAGACTTAGATAACAGCGAGTCTGAGGCCCTGAGGGAGCTTCTGCTGGAGATGCTGAGCAGACAGGGAGCATTCAACAGGACAGATAATGAGGGCGTGAGGTCTTCCACTCCTCCTAACGATCCTTTACATGCAGCAGATGATCAGAAGAGTGGAGCCTCAGAGAGCAGAGATAAAAGGACAGTGCTGGAATTGGGGAAGCACAATAACTCAAATCACAGAGCAGCGGAGGAAGCAGAGAGATCATGGGATGAGAATTTGACTCTTCCGCTCATTAGGAGGCGCAGATCTGCTCCCAATTACTACCTGCAGAGCCAGGCTCTGTGGAGGATCGAGCTGGTGTTTGTGGCTCAAGGGGAAGGCGATCACAACATCTTCACTCCTGAACGTCTGCAGACGATTCACCACGTGGAGCGCCTGCTCATGCAGCACCCGCAGTTTCATCAGTTCTGCTGGAAGCCTCTGGAGATGCTAAGGGATCTGCCACTAGGACCGTCCTACTGCTCCCCACCCAGCTCACTCCTGACTTATCTGTACCCCAGTGAGAGGGGAGGGAAGATATACTATGATGGCATGGGCCCAGATCTAGCTGATATTCAAGGTGAGCCCACAGTGAGAAAAGAGGGGGGAAATAACAGCCTTCAAACCTGTAATACCTGTAAGAACAGATTTGCCATGTATGTATTCCCAGGTTCTCTGAGTCTGGCCATCACCCACCCACAGTTCTACTGGTACGTGGATGAGAGTCTGTCCCCTGAGCATCTCTCCTCCTCCCTCTTACGCAGTGAGATCCACTTCGGAGCTCCTCTTCCTTCCTACTACTCCATGCAGGACCGAGCTCACGAGCAAAGATCACGTTTCAAAGACTTTGTCGTTCAGTATGCAGACACCCTGGCAAAGCAATCCACCAGGTCAGGGCAACATCACTGCAACATTGCCCATTTGTTACAGTACATAATCATTCCATTCAGTGCTTTTGCCGCATTATAGTCACAGCGTTCACATGTGCGACACATTGTTGCAAACAGTTGAACTTTGATGTGATTTTTGTATGTGTTCAGCCAGGTGAAGGTGCTGTATGGTGGAACAGAGCTGTTTGACGATGAGGTGAGACACACCTTCTACAATGACATGATGCTGGCTGTCATCAGTGGAGCGTGCATTACTGTGCTCGTCTATGTCCTTACCTCCTTTTCTGGTACAGTATGACCTGCTTTGAATTCCTCTTGCATTAAGATAAGATACAATAATCCTTTATTAGTCCCCCAGTGGGGACATTTACAGGATTACAGCAGCATAGTGGATAGTGCAAACAAGAGACATAGTAAAAAAAAAAAAAAAAAAAAATTGATGCAGTCAATTCTCTCAGTCCGTTGTTTGGTACCACATGAATGTTAACGAGCTCTTTGATGCTTTGTCGTCTCTCTGCAGTGTTTCTGACTTTCTTCGGACTTACTAGCATTGGACTGAGCTGCCTAATGGCTCTTTTTCTGTACCATGTTGTCTTTGGCGTGAGGTACCTGGGCATACTCAACGGAGTTGCAGCCTTTGTAATTATCGGGATTGGTAAGGGAAAATAAATACCTTTTTTTTTCATTAAAGGAATAGTTTGATTGTTTTTTGGGGGAAATGCACTGAGAAGACGATGAGCAGATGTGATGTTTGAGAGTGGTATCGATCTTCTCATCTAACTTTCAGCAAGAAATTTGAGTGTATTTTTCCAAAATGTTAAACTTGTCCTTCAGTAGTTGAAAAAAAAAAATAATTATTTACAGTATGTTTGCCATAATATGTAATAAGGAAGCTATTTTGTTCTCTCACTGCTGCTCAGGGGTGGATGATGTATTTGTGTTCATCAGCACCTTCAGACAGGCTTCTCATCTGCGTCAACCGCAGCAGCGGATGATCTACACAATTAAAACAGCTGGCCGAGCTACTTTTCTCACCTCCTTCACTACTGCAGCTGCCTATGCTGCGAACACCTTCTCTCAGGTAAGCATGGAAGAGAAATTCAACTGTTAACAGGATCTGTACACGGAGTATAAATGCCTCCCCTGCTATGGGTGAATAGAAGTGCCTCTCTCAGCAGACAGTTTTTTGCACGCGATAAGCAGAAATTCAATGTTTCAAGTTCCTTTACACTGTGCTTCGTTTAACTGACACTTAGATTCCAGCTGTGCATGACTTCGGCCTATTCATGGCCCTCATTGTGAGCTGCTGCTGGCTTTGGGTATCCGCCCTGATGCCCGCCGCTCTTTGTATCTGGACTGAGTGTGTGGAGCCTCAGGAACACGCCTGGTTGAATTGGTGAGGCACTGTTTCCATACCTTTGTGTGAGGTTTTACTTGCGCATGCTGTGCGACACCACAGGCACGTTGTAATCCCTTCAGCTGTCTCTCTCCCTAAACTGCCTCCTCTCGCTGAAGCTGGAAGCTGTTTTCGGGCCTGTCGGCGAGCCACGGCCCTTTGTCAGATGAGGATGATGATGTGGCACTTCTGTCAGTGGAGATGGAGCCAGGTGAGATTATTATCTCCCTCGCATTGAGTGAATCATGAGGGCGGGGGGGAATGGGAAAGGGAATGAGTCTAGGTTGTAGGCCACTAAGCCCCCTGTCTTTGTCTTGACCCAGGCTCCTGTGACACAGATGGCGACGCGGCCATTCTTTCCCTGTCAGTGGAGACACCTCTCTCCCCTCCAGGGCAGCAGCATGTGGGCGTGGTGAGCACGAATCTCCGGTGGGCTCTAAAGCACTTAGTGGCAGAGCCGGCCGTGGTGCGGCGAAAGGCCGTTCTAGGTGAGATCTGATATAAATCGCTGAGAACTCCCTTGACATGGAAATTTATACTCTGTAAAATGTCAGGGAGAAATGTCTGTAGTTTGGTTTTCAAAGATATTGTCAGCCAAGATCTTGATCTATGATTTAGTCGTGAGAGTAACTTTCAGCTCATCTTTGTCCAGCCGGAGGGGATTCAGTCTGTCAGAGGAAGAGCAAGTGCCTATCAGGAAGCATTTATCCTCCCTCTTTTAAGGAGTTACTGTAATTGATTCTTGCTCCTGATCTGTCTCTCAGCTGCTCCATCTACTCCATCAGCGCCTCGTCTCTGCCATCATTGATCATTGTCTTCCTGTCGGCCCAGGTGTCTTCCTCCTGGTGCTGCTCTTGTCTGCTGGGTTCTGCTGTCTCCTGAGGCCCGCCACTCACGCCCCCCTTCTTTTCCGCCGGGACACAAACCTCCAGACTCTGCTGGCTCTGAGGAGCAACCTCAGCGGCCAAGGCATCTCCTGCCCCATGTGCTCTGGTGAGACTGTGGCAGTGATGGAAACACACACACTCACCAGTTAACCTCACAGATCCAAAACAAATACCGGAATTTCATCGTATGATCTGCAGGTGTGTTCATGGAAAAGCCCCATCCTTTGTACACCCACGCTTCCTCATCAGCATTTAAGTTCTCTACACATCAGCAGACCCAGAGCACAACAGCCTTCTCTTCTCCTCGGAGCTCAGTAAAACCAAATTCAAGCACCAACCAAACAGGTGAAATTCAGCACATAAGAATCCTCTTCCTCTGTATTCAAAACCTCTCCCACTATTTTTAAAATATTGGACTTTGTGTTTGTTTTCCAGGCTCTTTACTTACAGTGTTCATATCAAAATTGGACCTTGGAGCCTCTACAACTCTTTACCGCTTCTCCCTCAACACCAGCACTCCCTCCCCATGGAAACTGTGCCGCACAGAGCATGAAGACGTGTCATCATTTCAGGTTAGAGAGCAAAAAAAAGTAATGACAATAGTATAATTAGTTGTACCGTTATGTGTCCCAACTGCAATATGTGCCACTAAAGCGGCTTATAACTAATCTTGTTTTATCTGAATAGGCTTATAATCAGCCCCGTGGCAATTACACCACCAGAATGACAGTGTGTGTTTCCCATGTGTACCACCCGTACCCCAGCTGGATGATCACATCCACCTTGTGTGAACCCCGTCATGGCTGGACGCCAGAGTTTTCCTTTTATGTAGCGTCATCTCTGCAGCAGAACAGCAGGTGAAAAAAACCCAAAAGTGTGAGTTAGATGGACTGTCATGTCGTTTTAGTGGACAATCTGTCATTTCAGCTCTGCTCTTTCTGCTCTTAGGAGACTGTGCTTTGCCCAGCGCCGCCTGAGACCTCATCCCAGCCGCGTGTGCGTCAACCCGCCTGGCTGCGGCATCAGTTCTGGGCCTGATGGACCCACACAGGGAACCTTTTATATTCCCAGTGGTGAGTGAGCTAGTGTCACAGTTTGTTAGCCCACAGTGAAAACTATTTTCTCGCTGCATGTGTCACACTGTGACATGTCTTTTTTTCATTCTGACGTTGAGCCTTTAAAATAGAGAAACTGTGATACAACAGTCTTTCAAATGTTGCTTTTTTTAAAGTGGCATCTTCTGAACCCACAGGAGGATTTTCCCACAGTACTCTACTTATACAGATATTTTTGCAACGTATAAATAAATGCCTGTTGACAGATTTTCCTCTGGTTCTATTTTCAAAGATGCCTCTTCTGCTGCCAAAACAAAATCATCCAAAACGTTTGGCTTCAACCCATGCAGCGGCGGCGCATGTGGCCATCCAGCGGTTCGTCCTCTGGTCGACACCGGGGCGATGGTTTTCGTTGTGTTTGGCATCTTGGGAGTCAATCGAACCGAAATCAGGGACAACCACGTTATTGGCGATATGGTGAGGGCCACAGTGGTGTCAGTGTATCTTAATAATCAACAGAAATAAAGCAGAGACAGATTTCTATATTATATTATCGTGTGGTTGACATGGTGTTTAATTCTCTCCAAAGGGCAGCATTATATTGGACCCAGACTTTGATATTTTCCAGGAAATGGGGCTTCTCTGCAAGATCTGTAAAGCTATTAGTGCAAACACACAACTTGTAAAGCCAGGAGGAGCGCAGTGTTTGCCTTCAGGTAACACCCAATCACCATTCAGAGGGAAGTCTTTTATTTCACCAAACAATATCACAGAACAATTATTAAAACCGTAGAGCTAAAATTGTTTGTTGGTTAATTGATACGTTAATTTATCAACAAAAACAAAAATTAATCGATTCAATTATTAATGCTATTTTATTATAAAATAAATCAATCAATGGCGGATTGATAATGATAAGATGATAATTAAAATAATCAGTGATTGCATCACTAAAACCTTAATTATTATAAAGTGGGTAAAGAAAACACAAATCCTGAACAAAGACAAAGTGGCATAAAATAACGATGTGTTGAGAATGAGAAGTGTGTGAAAGGAAATGTCCTGTCCTCCCTTCAGGTAATAAACTGTCGTCCATTCTGCCTCTGCTCCATCCTGAATGTCACTCTCTCCCTGAGCCCAACCTGCTCCCCGGGCAGCTCTCTCACGGAGCGGTGGGAATGCGTGGAGGGAAGGTCTGCTGGCTGTCCATGGCCTTTGAGTCTGTAAGTCCCTCCATCTTTCAGCTTGTTCCTGCATCACAGAGCAGCACTGTTCCAGTTGGTGCCAATGCGTAATCTTCCATCTCTCTCTTCTCTCAAGACCACATACAAGGGGAAATCCTCCTTTCAGACCTATTCTGACTTCCTTCAGTGGGAGAACTTCATCCAGGAGCAGCTCGCCTCACTCCCGCAGTCCTCCGCTCTGCAGCGGGGTTTCCAGACCTGCGAGCACTGGAAGCAGATCTTCATGGAAATTATAGGTGAGTGAGAGAGGTGGCACTGTGTGTCAAATAGATGTGTTTATTCCTGCAAACTGACAAAGGATTAATCGGGAGGAGGCGGCAGGCGGTAAAAATCTGATATTATACTGCTCTCTGGTTTTGTAGGTGTGGAGAGTGCCCTCTGGAGTCTGCTGCTGTCTCTGGCCATCTGTGTGGCAGCTGTGTCCGTGTTTACTGCACATCCTCTGCTGCTGCTCCCAGTACTCATAACCATTCTAGGTAGGAGATGAAAATCTGTACTTTCAGGTTTGGAAGTGACTCACGTTTAGACACTCAGAAAGGAATTTTAAAATTGAATATTCAGGCCTGGGTCGGGATCACAAGTGTAATTTTGAGTTTTTTCAACAGGAGTGATCTGTCTGGTAGTGGCGCTCATGTATTGGCTGGGCTGGGAGATGGGAGGAGTGGAGGCAATTTCTCTATCCATACTTGTGGGATCTTCAGTGGATTACTGTCTGCACCTGGTGGAGGGATACCTGCTGGCTGGGGAGGCCCTTTCCTCTTCGCCTGGTCATAACTCAGTATGAGAGTGTACATTCTTTCAGCAATTAGAAAAACTGTCACTGCACGTCTTCTGTTTACACACAGCTAATGACTACGATTTTGGATTTAATAAGGCAAAGAGTCACCTTGAATAAAGAGGAGCCGCTCCTCCTATTAATCTCTGCTTTGTTTGCAGGAGCCAGGGCCCGAGAGGCAGAGACGGACCTTGGAGGCAGTGAACCATGTGGGCGTTGCCATAGTGTCCAGCGCCGTCACCACAGTGATCTCCACCGTCCCTCTCTTCTTCTGTGTCATTGTGCCTTTCGCCAAGTTTGGCCAGATAGTGGCCATTAACACCGCCGTCTCCATTTTTTTCACCCTGACCGTGACTGTGGCCATGTTGGCGTGCATGGCCCCGGCTCGCTTCAACAGACACCCCGGCGCCGTGCTGAAGGCCGGCCTGGCCGTGATGGCCGCGGCAGCCTTGGGAGCGGCTCTGTGCTGGGTGGGAAGACGGCTGGGAGCGTTGGCCTGGCAATCAATCAGCACGTAAACACAACTGTCCGCCTACTTGCACTGATGTCAGGCAGGGGAGTTCCTCTGTACGCAAAACTATGAGAACTGTAAGCACTCTATTGTCCTCCATGTTTGGGAGGAATATCAGATCAGTAAATGGTCTTGTTCTTTACAGCACAAAGATGTCAGAATCTATTCCACAGTTAGAAGCTGTTTGTCATCACAAAGTACATATTTTTCATTTGTATTGATCAGTGGATTTTAAGAAACTCCAAGTACTATAGTGTATATGACTGTATATGATCGTCTTCAGCCTATGGTGGACATAATTGAGTACTTGTTGGGAAACACTGGCCGAGTCACAGCTTTCATCAGTGCGTCATTGCCACTGACTGTTCTGTGACCTTCTGTTGCAAACACAGAGAGGGTGCCGCACTCTGACGTCCGTGAACATTAGTGTTACTGTTGTTTTTATGATTCATGGCCATCTTGTGAAACATTGTTTGATTTCTTTTTTTTTTTTTTTGGTGTGTTTTCTTAGTTGTGCATTGAATGTGTTACCAGCCACATTAGTAACAAAGGTTATGATGTCCCGATGTGGCTGGATTAAAAGTTGTACAAGTCAAGTTTATACCGTGCACAGTTTTGTTAAAAGTAATGTGGGGTGTAAATGTTTCCGTATGCTGCTCTCACACATTCTGAACTGAACTTTTGATGCTGCCAGCACACACTCGTTCTGAAGTGTAAACCAAGGCTTATCGTCCTCTCTTTTGACCCCTTCACATGTTTATATCTTGGAATTCAAACTGCTTCAATGTCTCTATTTTTGTCATCAGCACCAACTGACAGAGACCTCGTTAGCTCCTCAGGTGTGCCCTCTACACGTCCTCCACTGCACTTGTGGGCACTCACTGTAACCAACTCTGCTCCCTCGTCTGCACTCACCCAATTTAGAGCACCACTCAAACACCCATCGACGCCAGCTCCGGTCTGCCCCGCAGTGAAGGTGAGGGCCATTTGTCAAACCACGTAACACAATAATGGCTCGGGAGAGTGACTGACTCAACTGCGGCAAGAGTAGTAGATTTCTGTTCTGTGCGTGTTACTTGTGAATGTCAAATAAAAACAGGTGCAGAAAGCCTCGGCTATCTTCTTTTGTGAAACCTCAGCACGGTTGTCTTCTGCATTGTTATGTAAGTGAGCAGCAGAGCAGAATGAAGACCTGTCACTGTTTGCCTAAAGTCACATCGTTACCGAGAGAGCGACAGTAGGCAGCGTCACATCTCCAATTGGCTGTCGTTAATAATTCATGTGAAACGGCGAAGATTTGACATTGAATTGCAGCGCATGAATGCTTCATGTCCGTCCTTAACAAAAAAAAAAAAAGAACCGAACGAGAGTACTACACACAGTGGCATTCCTGCGTGAAACAGAACGGAACAAATATTTTGAGTAAAAGCAGAGAAACATGGGCAGACTTTTGTTCCCGAGAGTCTTCTGTCTGCGTTGTTTTACTGAAGCAGCAGCGTCACATTTATTATGTTGCAGTAGAACAAGAAGACAATGTGTTGCCAAGTTTTACTGCCAGTGGAGGAACTTCTATAGAGTTTGAATTCTCGTAGGTTCCACTTACATGTGTATAGATGCAAAGGTGATTTTTCACAGGAGCACTTCTTGTATGGAGACTAAATTTTCTTGCAAATAATAAGTATGTGCAACTAATGTATAAAGAAATACTATTAATTTGAAAGGGTAAGATCATGTTTCCTGATCCAGAAATACTGAAGTAAAGTCTGCTCTTACCGTCCTTTTGCAAACGACCCAAATCTTTTGAATGGCTCTTTGGTACAAAGACAACAGAGTCGTACTTGAGAGCCATTCTTATACTTCTTATATTGGCCAAATTTCGCTAGATCTGCAGCGCTGGGAGAGCGGTGATGATTTAGTCTTGCTATACTATGACTTTTGTCATAGTATCCAATGTTTAGGTTAATTTGTAGTATCTATAAAAAAAAAATAACATTGATTTCTTACCTGCGCGCTGGCGCCAGCAGGCGGTGCAGGTGGAGCGGACGCCATCGCAAGGACACTACGCTGCGTTCACAGTGGTGTGTGGAAGTGCGAAACGTCAGATATTAAAGTGTGGTAGTTGAACGGCACAATATGGCATAGTTTATTGCTCTTTTACTGCGATTTGGGCTAAGTAGGGGCTAAAACAGCTTGCTAAACAGACACTGTCACTAGCTTCATTTGTTTTACTTCCATTCACGTGAATATGGTGTATACAGAAAGTGTTGAATTATAATTCTCGCAGTGTCCACGTTTCCTGAAGGCAACGCGGTTGAGGACGGTCCTCCGCCTTCTTTGTTATGCAGTCACTCATGATGACACGCCCCTCTCAGTTGATGCCACGCCCCCCACGCCAGATCAGGGACAAAATTCTGAACTGAAAAAAAGATTTGAAACTGTAAAAAATAAGAATTGAATCTGAAAATATAAAATCTAAAACTGAAAAATATAAGACCTCAAATGTCGAAATATATATGAAAGTGCCGAAAAGATAGTTATTGTAATGTTGTTTTTCTGTTCACGTCCTGACATAACTTCCGGTTTGTCACTTCCGGTTCGGTAACTTCGTTAGCTGTAGCCATACAATAGAGAACTGCATGCTCAGAAGAGTAATCCACTTGCATCCACCTGGAAGCATCCTAGAAGCAATGTAAGTTCATTTAATTGACAGTTTGTTAATGTGCAAATGATTGCAGTTGTATATTTATATTTACAACCATGAAACCGTGCAATGTTAATTATGCAGACTGAATATTTGTATTGTCTTTATTTTAAGTTTTCACAACATGTTAATGGCGAAGAGTGACAGTAAAAGGTGAAACTTACTACGACTCTGTCTTCATTGGCTGTGGTTTAACTTGGTGTTTAATCAGAGTTTTGACACTGCATGAGAACACTACAGTGAAAAGACAGCATTGGATGTTTCAAAGTGGTCAAGATGGCAAGCAACGACAAATCGTCTGTATCCAGCGCTAGGAGCAGCAAGACAGCAGCATCATCGGCAAGTGTGGCTCGTGCTCGGGCTAAAGCAGAAGCTGCTAAAGTGAGAGCAGCATATGCTAGCCAGGAGGCTAAACTGAAAATGGAAAAGGCTGCCAGAGAAGCCGAAAATCAGTTGGCAACGGCAAGAATAGACACAGAGTTGGAAGTGCTGATGCTACATCGAGAAGCTGATGCGGCCGTGGTGGAGGCTTGAGTGCTGGAAGACGCCGAAGGAGTGCAATCGACTTGCTTCCACGAACGCAAGCATCACTCGCTGAATCAAACCTCCGCTTACACAAGTTCGCATCAAACTGTCAGGCAGTTATAGAGGCCTTCCCGCCCGAAGTAACACGGTTTCTTTTTTTCTCTCCAGGAGTTTTGGTTGGTCTCCTGCTCTGCGACAAGCTGCAGAAGCGAATAAAGGTAATCTGGAATAATAATTTTGGTCACGACTGAGACACTCTTGTCAGCACAGACTATATCAGTGAGAGAAAATCGTAACTGCTTCAAAATATAAACTGAGCCTAACTTGTATATAAGAAATTCAACGACCACGTAAACCAATTTTTAGACAAATTTTAGAAATCAACCCAGAAAGTATTTGACTATTCAATAAAACATATTTTGTTAGACGCTGAAGTAAAATGAGCTTTTTTTAAAGACTGATAGCGCCATCTTGTGGCTGAATTAATCCAGGCAGTTAAAAAAGTAGATTACTTGATTTCCATAGCAATTAATGTTCCGGGTGTTGGCTCAAGTGAAGTAACAGAAGTCA
The DNA here is from genome assembly GCF_004355925.1 of Anarrhichthys ocellatus. Classification (NCBI taxonomy): domain Eukaryota; kingdom Metazoa; phylum Chordata; class Actinopteri; order Perciformes; family Anarhichadidae; genus Anarrhichthys; species Anarrhichthys ocellatus. Next base: position 2,914,680 of record NW_022280039.1, read on the forward strand.
TAGTTAGAGCTTCATAAAGGAACTTTTCAAAAACATGTCTTTTCAGTTATTAATCATGAGCATGTGAAACATGGATTTGGATTTCTTGTATGTTCAATCAAGTTACACATACCTACCAAATTTCATACAGCTAGATGAAACCCAATGTTGGGGCTACTCAAAAGGGGCGCTATTGAGCCAATTTTTCATACCGCAGCTGGACAGCCCAATCACACTGCAATTTTCACCATGACTGCCTTGTATGCCAAATTTCAAAATCTTACCAGTATCCCAGCACCTCCTTTTTGCGACGAAACAGGTACGATAATAATAATAAACATTAGAATAACAATAGGTCCTCCGCTCCGACTACGTCGGTGCTCGGGCCCTAATAAACACGGGGCTCCGTAATCTGCGCCAAGACGGCAGCAACTTTATTCACTTCTCCCACACTTCACCAGAACCTCTTTTTCTCTTTCGTCTCATCCTCCACAATAAAAGCACCAAACACATACACAGGAACACTGCTTCCTAGAGAGCTCTTAACGTGCTCAACATAATAGCTTACAATAGTTTACCGAGGGCGGGGGTCTGCAAATCATAATCGGCCACCTGCAGGGAAAGGAGCTTGACAGCGACGTAATAGGACATGAGGCACATTTTAGTTGACAAACTAACATTTTTTAATTTTGGCGGCGTTACCAGCCCTACGGAGCGGATGTCTGAAGTCACGGTTAGCGGCTTTGAGGAGGACAGACACAAAACGGAGGACTTTCCTTTTCTTAGTAATGCTTATTTTGTTCTGCACAACTATTTTGAAGTCCACACACTTAAACTATAAAGGAACTAAACATTGATTGCTCTCCAGAACGACAGAGACTTCAGTCACCAGCAGAGCTACGAGTGAGAGACGTGTGTTGACCTCATTTATTGATCCATAATCTAAACATAGCACAAAAAGTAAGTATTTGTGTTTGGTAGATTATTTCTTTGTTGTAACAAAACTTCTTTGCAATAAATCTTATACCGTTGAAAAGCCTGTTTATTTCCCTTTAAATGGTGTCACATTTATAAGGAACATGCATTTGTGGGATGAGCAGCAGAGCTGAGTATGTGGGTTGCGCCCATGAGAAATTTGCCAAATCTTCTCTGCCAATGCCAAACAGCTTATTTTGCCATCAACTCGTGTTTGGTGGATTGGATGATTGAAGTCTGAAGAAACAAGACATATTGGCAATTTAACAATTTATTCATTTAACAAACAGGAGCCTCAGTAGCGTGTGGAAGAGCCATACACCGCCACACCAGCCTGGCTCCTCCTCCTCATGCTGGTCACCAGCCTGGTCACACACTGCTGTAGGTTGGCATCCCATCCCTTCAAAAAGCATTTGTCGCAAGTCAGCCAACAGGGTTGTGTTGGTCCCTCTGGCACGAACAGCACGCCCAAGCTGATCCCAGAAGTGTTCAATGGGGTTGAGGTCAGGACTGCTGGCAGGCCATTCCATCCTCCACTCCCAAATTCTGGGGGTAGTCTCTGATAAACCCCGCTCTGTTGGCATTGGCAGAGAATATTTGACAAATTTTTCATGAGCCCACATACTCAGCTCTGCTGCTCATCCCACAAATGCCTTTGTTCCTTACAAATGTGGCACCATTTAAAAGGGAAATAAACAGGCTTTCTAACGGTATAAGATGTATTGCCCAGAAACTTTGTTACAACAAAGAAATAATCTACCAAACACAAATTTCCTTACTTTTTGTGCTATGGTTAGTAAACTTTTATTTGTAAGTGCTCATTTTAAAGTAAATGTGATGTGAGAGAGAGAGAGCAAGATCTGCAGCGAAAAATAAAACTTTCTACAAAATGTGTCTGTTTGAGTTCGTAGAGGAAGATCTTAAGTATCAAACACAACCGTTCATTATTAAAGACTACTTTATTACTCTGTCGTATTTTTTTTAACTAAGCAACCAATCTACTTCCCGTTTACACCGGCACCATCATGCCCAGTGTACGTGAATAGTCACGTGATATTCGTTGGACGGAGATCATTTAGAAAACGATGCTGAAACGCCGTGTGGACGGAGATCGTTTTAAAAACGTATTAGTGTGGATGCAGCCTCAGGGAGCCGCAACAGAGAGGCTGAAGAGCCGCGGGTTGCCGACACCTGTACTAGACTATAACGTTTTTATGACTTTTTATATTTTTGCTATACTACAACTTACTTTTGACTGTATTCAACATAATATACTATTATGATTTCTTTTCCACATGCTATACCATGAAGTTTTTCGACATACTGACTTTTCTTTTACTTTTTTCGACTTGCTCTACTATGACTTTATGATTTTTCTTTGCCATACTATATGACTTTTTTCGACGTATAATACTATAAATCTATGTTAAAAGGTAATGTACCTGAACCTTTCGGGAATATTTATAATTTAATCAGGAATGTGAAATGTGTCTTGGTCATCTTAAAGTGTGTTTACCCAGACTACAGCCTGGTTACAGCCGCATGTGCTTTGCAGCATTTCTTAGAGGGGGGGCCAATTTCAGTCTTGACAGTCCTGTAGTTTTCTGTGCGTCTACAGTGCTCTGCTTCTTGTGCATTTATAAAATAAAAACACATAACAGAATGGTAATTAAATAATAACAAGGGAGAGCAAGGATACATGGAGGGGAATTTAGCAAGGTAAAAAGTGAAATGCTTTTCTTCTGTCGTCTCAGATGACAAGCTCCATCTATAAATAGTGAATCAAAGATAAGATGAATAAGGGATATTTATATTTGGCTTTGTTTTTTATGTTTGCTGGTTGTCAAAAAAATATTTCAAACAGACCAGTGTGCCATTTAAGTCCTCAGCTTTGTAACACTCCTACTCACGTGTCCTGGATTGCACTCAACCGGCAACTCAGCCAGTGCGATGCAGGACATGGTTTAACTGAAATCGCACAAAACAGCTTTACAGTTATCAGTAAATATTGAGCACAAGGGTCACACATCAAACAGATGTGCCAGACTACTGAAATATCACAAAAACATTATTCTCATCATGTTGAGTGAGAAATAAATGGAGAAAAGGAATGCGTGAGCAACATAGTATATTCAACATAGACCAATGGCTATACATAAGAAGGCAATAATAGGGCTAATTTCAACAGTACCTTTCCCCCTTTACAGTATAACTGTAATAACTATTACAATAAATACCCAGGCTCATTTGGTTCTTGTGAAATACTTCATTGTACCAAGAAAAGGCATTTTCTTTGGACAGAAATTATTTTACATCAGAACTGTAAATCAACACTGAAACATAATTCATATATTTATTACCCCATGTTACAGGGCACACACAATGTTCAAGTATGCCAGAGGAACTAATGGAGCAATTCAAAAAAAAAAAAAATGAAGCATAAGAGATAAAACGCATTTAAAAATAAGTGAACTGGCATTGCATTTCACAAAAATTCATAAGCTCATGATTTTGGAACAATTCACTGTAAAGTGCTAACTGGTTCGAGTTGCGAAAAGCACATGTTCCCTTTGAAAGATCATACACATTACTTTATACATGGAGGTACAGTAATAGCAAGTCATCAGGCAAGCAATTACCAACCAGAAGACATGGACCACAATTCATTTATTAGTCCTTTAATAAGATAACTGCTTCCTTAATTTCCTTGTTAATGGTAACAACGAGAATCTTGCCACTGGTTGCCAGGACAATGCCAATTACAAATGCTGGTGTTGTCACTGTACAGTTTTGCTTCTTTCCTTGTAATTACATGCAATTGACTGACATACAGCATCAAAAATCTCAAGTCAAGTCCTTCTAATCCTTTTACAGATAGGAATCCTTGAACAAAAAGGATGAGAGTGTGAGGAGAGGAGAGCAATTATTGAGGAGTGCAGGGGACCCTCCCATACTCCTCCTCTTCCTCTCCCCCCCTGGATGTGGTGGGCTGGTCAGACAAAAGCAGGGATCTGTCCAGCTGATGCCTGCCTTCCTACAGGTCCTGAGAATCCACGATTTTCCTTTGTGCCTCTCATTGGGAGGCATGTTAAAAAAAAAAAGAAGAAGAAATTAACAAAAAAAAAAAGGAGGGATCTGGGTCAATACCTTTACCCTACGGTCCGCCTAAGGTGGACGTTCATCCTCCCACCCCAATCCTAACCATAAAAAGGTAAAAACAAGGTGTGCTGCAGAATGGCTTTTCTCCTCACAGTCTGTGGGGGGAGCTAGAGCCCCTAGAAGCTGAGGTGCGGTTGGTGGTCTTGCGGCTGTTGGGTCGTGTCTGATTCATCTTGGTGGCCGAAGGTTTTCGAGCGTCAGGCTGGCGCCTCCCCTGGGAGCCTCTCCGTTTTCCCCTTTGCCCTGCACGGCCCCTTCCGGCCCCCGCTGGTCACTTGCGAGAGTGAAGCGTGTCCTGGAACTTGGTGCTGGTGTAGCGGACGTGGAATCCTTTTTTGTTGATTGTATCGTCGGAGCGGAACTTGATCACAATGGAGTCACCGGCCGAGTAGATCTCCTCTGGAGGCTGTCGGGAGTGACAAAACAACAGATTAATTTGTGCTGTCGCTTCCTGGTTCTTTGACTGCACTTCAATTGAAAATAAAGACTTCTCACATGCTGAAACGGAAGTCAAATCAGTGACTATGACGAATGGCATCTGACTGCAGATGACTGCTACCTCTGTAACAGCCAGGGGTTACGTAAGGGTCTGGGAACCGAACTGACCCTTTCCAAATTTATTCTGATTAAGCCTTTGGCTGTTGTTAAAGGGAGCATAAAATATACTCTGATGATTAGTTCCAGGTGCACCGCTCCACCGAGCTCATTTCTTCCCTGAACAAAACCATATACTGCATAGTACTTATATTATATTATATTATATTATATATTTCTACTGTCTTGAGTACAAAGTCGGACAAACTATTTTCAATAAAACAAAAGGGGGGGGGGGGGGTTCAATTAATTATGTGTGCACAGAAAATATGCAGCACTGGACCTGGCTGTTTGTCAGAACAGCGGAATCACATGAATATTAATTCGGAACATTGTACTAAAAAATAATGAGTTGGTTGAGGTGCTCAGGCAGCTGCACTGTGGCTACGACAAAGACAGCGCTGTAATGTCAGAGCAGGCAAAGCTTGTGCAACCAACTGTAAAACACCAGGCTGTTGATTAATGCGGTCATTCATGACATGAGTAAAGTATCTACAATACCGCTTAAGTCTTAGTTTATTGCAAAAGATTTAAAACACAAGAAGAAAGCTGCCAACATATTTTATTGTGCACACAGCAAAATGTAGTCTGCAGTTTGACTAAGAAAAGCCCTAGGGCTGAAAGTAAGCCTCCCCACACTATAATGAGTTTGGGCCTACTTTGGGCTGAATTGTGTCAGTTTATTTCGACCTGTTTTATAAAAGGAAACTTGATTGAAGAGCCACTCCCCGGGGTTCTGGGGGTGTTATGCCCCCTCCAGCAAATCATTCACAGGAACAGGCGTGAGTAAAAGGCCAGAGCTTATTATGGAAGTGTGTAAATGAAATCAAGCTGTTCTCTGACCTGAGGAAACGTGTTTCTATTCCCTGCTGGCTTCATTGTTCCAGACTCAGGCTGCAGCCTCAGCATTGGCTGATTAATTCACTGTTACAACCCGATGTCAGAGACTCTGATAGGCTATCGGCACCCGGGCAGTGATGGCTTGTGTCGACCTACAACCGCCTCCACACCAACAATCCCAAACCCAGAGGAACACGTCAACTTTAACAAAGTGATTCAAGTCTTTCACAAACCGCTGATAAAGGTTACAGCAGTGCAAACTTCAGAACAATCTGAATACTCCTGCTGTTATACTGTAAACCTGAAAAAAGTGCTGCGACAAACCAAGAAAAGACATTCAGAAAGTAGAGGCTGTTAGGAAAATGCTCTTACCCCTGAGCCACAATAACGTCCCAGCCGTGGAGACTTGGTGTCAGCTCCGTCGAAGAGCTCCATGTAGTCATAGCCACAGTCCGCCTCCTCCTCAATCTCAAAGGTCTGGAAGATGAGCTCCACTCCGTACCCTTTCTCCGCCGAGATCACCCACTGACAGTCAGAGGCTCCGGGGTAGTTATTGTCCCCGAACTGAGCATGGGAGAACACGTCCTTGGTTTTGACCTCAGCCTTTAGGCGACCGCCACACTCTGTGACCAGAATTGAGTTGGACATTTAGTAAGCAGAGGCAAGCGTTGACAAGTTACAAGTTCAGCTGCTCATACTTTGTTGGTCTCTGGCTTATTTGTGGTTTTACAGTCATACAGATACAAAGGATTCTTCAACATGCTCTGTAGTTGGTTTTCAGTCATTGTCATTCTCAGACTATGTGGTGAATTGTTCCCAAAACTAAATCCTGTAAGCATTACATCCAAAAACCATTAAGACGTTTGATATGCGAGTGAGCTTAAATTAACCCATGTCCCAAAAAACATGAAGGCTTAAGTGATTTTACTGAAATCCTTCTCAGCTACATTGTGTTTTCTTCTTCAGCAGGAAGGGAAATAGAGTACTGTTATAACAGCATCTATTCTTACCTGCAGTATGGGAAGCCTCGAAGCCTTTCTTCTGCACAGAATTATCAGAGAAGAAGCGGATGAACAGCTTGTTGGCATTAGAAGTGATGGGTGGGGGCTTCTTGGTGCCACAAAAGCGACCCAGGCTTGGAGCTTTCCCATCTCGACCGTCGTAAATCTCAATGTGGTCATAAGCACACTCCAGGTGGGCCTCCATGTCGAGCTCGTTGAAGGCCTGCGACAAAGCAAGATAATGAGTATGTTTGGTAGAAATAGAAATTTATGAGATCAAGTATTTCATGCTTCTTTATTTTCAATAAAATGCGGTTCACTTAACAGTGATACGTGTTATTTCTAGAAAACTTCTCGACACACAGGTAAACTTATGATGCTTTGATATAAGTTGGTGACAGATTTTCTGTCAGCAAATGCTAAAAATAATAAAAAAATGTAAAACAATCTTTTTGTCTGACACAGTAGACACAAATGCATAGGACACAGGAGAGGGAGCCACACTTCGTTGTGGAAATGGCATAACAGTTTCTTGACAGCAGCATAGTAAACACAGATGTCGTCAATGGATTTAGCAATTCAATTACGCAAATAAGTTATCCACAAATAAATACATGACTGACAAGTACAATTATACAGAGAGCTAGAGGAAGCGACACATACGATTTTGATGCGGTGGCCTGGAGTGGTGGTGAGTGCCCAGGTGCATGCCTTCTTGCTGGGGTATTTATCCGGCCAATTGGGGCTGGTGATGATACCGCTCACACTATTCACAGTGTGATCACAGCCAGCTGTAAAAAGACATCACCGAGTCAACGCAGACCTCTGTATCATGCTAATATGGAAGAGACTTAAACTCCTAGTAAGCATGCGCACATCGACTCTAATTGCCTGCTCTGATTGCAAAAAAAGTCAGGAGTAAGAATAAATGCGCAAGCATATCAAAGAGACACGAGTTTGAGGTGATATACCTTCTTTACAGTCGTGTTTGTTCTCATGCAGCACAAAGCCACTCCTGCACTGACAGCTGTAGCTCCCAAAGGTGTTGACACACTCGTGTTGACAGCCACCGTTCTCCTTAGAGCACTCATCTTTGTCTGAGGAAGCACAGAGGACAACCTTGGTGACTGTTTCCTTTCAAGACTGACAGATAGCAGCTCCAAGTGACTGACTGAAAAGACATCACTGTTAGGGGACTCACCTGAGAAGAACTGAGCTTTAAATCCCTTTTTGGACACTGTATTGTCCGATTTAAACTCAATGCGCATGTTGTTGTACTGGGAGGTAATAGCTTCTGGTTTCTCTGCCCCACAGAACTTCCCATGTAGCCTTGAATCTGCTGACAGCCCACTGCGCACCTCCACGTAGTCGTACTTACAAACCTGAGCACGGAAGCAGAGCATGTGAACATTTATTTGGTTTTAATCATGCAACACAAGGACGACAAGAGGGCTTGTTGCAATGACACAGAGAGAGAGAACATAGAACAAACCCACCCCGTGCCGATTCAAAATAACCCAAGTGCTCACGTCATTGCCCTCAGTCTCGAAGACGTCAAAGAGCAGAGTGATGCGGTACTGCGTGGGCGCAACCAGCTGCCAGATGCAGTTCTTGTTTGGAGGGTACTCTCTGGGCCAACCCGGGCTGGTGATTGACCCATTCAGCTTGGTGATGAAGCCCCCACATGCAGCTGGATGGAAAACACAACATGGGAAGAGACAAACCGATAGTAAATAAATTATGTCACCAAATGTATCTGGGTAGCTAACTGTGTAAAGTGCTTTAACATGTAAATGACATGGCGAGTATGGCTGGTGACTTTTCTCCCTGTACTTACCCTCGCAGCTGCGCTTGTCAGCAGCCAGCTCATAGCCTGGGTCACAGGCACACTTGTAGCTGCCCAATGTGTTGACACAGCGTTGCTCACAGCGACCGTTGTCCGGCTTGGAGCACTCATCCATCTCTGAAAACACAAAGATATGTTAGGACCCTTTTTGCCGGCCCCCTGGCTCGGTGGCTTACAAAGAGAAACACCCAAAAACAACATCATCGCCAGGCATCGAGGGTCGCACAGAACCCGACCGTGAAACAAAAACGTATAAATATATATAATACATATAAAACGTATACTACCATAATGTTTAATGTCTCAGATTAAACAGATATTGACATTCTCTCTTAAGAATTTACAACCTGTAACCTCTGACCTTTGAAGAAGTTGGCAGCAAAGCCGGCCTTGTTGACAGAGCCATCTGAAACAAATTTCATCCACAGCTGGTTGGAGCTGGTTTTGATGTCATCTGGCTTGTCATAGCCACAGAAGCGGCCCAGTAGGGGACTGTTTTCAGAGTTTCCATCACGCACCTCAAGGTAGTCATAGGCACAACTGTCATGTCTCTCAATCTGAGGAAGGTTAGAGGGTTTCAGGTTAGAGTTGGACATCGCCAGATTATCCAAATCACTCACAAAATTTACAAAAAAAGTATTTCAATTAATAATTACAAAAGGACTGGCGTCTTACCTCAAAAGACTGGAAGGTAAGGCCTACGTGGTAGCCCTGAGCAACAGTAATCTTCCAAATGCACACTTTGTTCGGTCTGTAGTCGTCGGGGTAGTTGGGGGACTGGATCTGGCCATTGTCTTTCTTCACCTCCCCACCACAGATGGCTGCATATGACAGAAACAAAAACAATAAAAAAATAAATAATACTGAACTCCCTCAATAGCAAAATCATCAGCACATGCCTCTAAAAAAAACAAAACGTGTGCTCTGATTTACACAATGTGGATTAGTTGAAATGCCTCCACCACCAGCTCCCACACACACAAACACAAATCATTCCTTCGCACGGTCTGGAAACAATGGAGCGGAATATGAAGGCCGGCCAAAATCTGATTAATGCAGCATAAAGTGCCTGACACATCAGCAGCAGGGGAGCCAAAAACTGTGGATATTGCTGCAGCCTCTAGGCACATTGTTGGATCTGTGACTGGCCGTGGAATTGGGTGCAGCGAGGTCGAGGGACGGATGCTTACCCTCATAAACGGCAGAGAAACCTTTTCCCACCCAGTTACTGCTGCTGCGGAACTCAATCCACAGTCGACTGTCGGTGGAGATGATTGGCTCTGGCAGCTTATCGCCACAGAATCGACCTGGGTCACAGGTGAAGACACACAACAACCAAGATTTGATTATCACACCACTTGTGATAGCTCTGAAATTCCTCCATACAGCTCTTTACTTCATAGAAACTAAACACACAGAGAGACAGAATTCAAAAACATAAAAATAGACAAGAACTAAACAATTAGCATCTTTGTTTTAGGATTTAATGTTTGATAAATCAATATACTGTATGTCCTGACTCGCTGAAACTGATAGTCGCTTTGTACCTCTTTCACTCATCAACACATCGCTTTTACCCTACAGTTTCTGTTTATAATGTACATATTTTCATAAACTTAAACACATGTAAAACCTATGTTAAGCCCAACTACTGTAGCACTTTTTCTTATACGATAGTAAACTGAATATTTTTGAATTTTGAACTACTGGTTGGACAAAAAATATATTGGAGATGTCACCTTTTTGTGGGGAATTAATTGGCAAAATTGTCATCAGATTATTCAATAATGAAGTAAAGTATTCTCCCGTTAAAACTGACCTTTGAGAGGTGCCTTCCTCCAGTATCCATCTCGGATTTCCACATGGTCATACCAACATAAGTGGCTCCTGTACAGATCCATGGAGGTGAAGTTCAGAATGATCTTAAAAACCAAGAGAGCATGATTACCGTCACGGGTGAGATAAATAAGATGTAACAGAGACACCATATCAGTGTCAACAGTTAGTGAAGGCTGTTTTCAGGCATCTCAAAGTTGATCTGGTATTTCCAAATGCTCATACCTTTTCCCCCGGTGTGACCGATATTCTCCAGATGCAGTGCATGTAGGCCGAGTATCCGTTGGGAAAGCCAGGGGAGGAGAAGTTCCCGCTGCTGTCCTGCAGACTGTCCCCACATCCTGTGCACAAACACACACAGACGTAAGGCCTGAGCCGTGAGCATGATGCACTGCCAATTTGTCTTTGCCTGAAAACACCCAAGCCACTAATTCAAACATCAGATCTGAAGTAAATCCCTTGAAAACTCACTGCAGAGACGGATGCTGGATTTATAACACCAAATGTGAAGTAAGGGGCAGCTCTTTTATGTTCAAAAAGAGACATCTGCTTGTAATATTCACCCACAACCCCACACCTCACCCCTTTCCTCCTCCACCTACTCCAGATGATGATCACACAAAGGAATTGAGAGTGTGAGACACTTTCTCTGAGCATCCTCTGAAAATAAACCTGGCCCACTATAAATAACCAAGCCCTCTGGAGGACGTGATGCATTATGTACGCCTTGCCGGTGAAAAAACACCCTTTGTTTGACTGGCAAAAACTAAAATGTGCAAGTGTGCGAGGACTAATTCCAAACACCACACACAGCCTCGTGGAACGACTGAGGGAGACTCGTGCCATGTGGGGCAAAGATGTGCTTAATTAAGACAGAGAGGAAATGATAGAGAGTAGATTGTATCTTTAGCTGTCCATCTGGAGAGCTGTATGCATTCACTGTTATTACTCTGTTATTTTTACCTCAGGTTGGGTTTTGAAGGAGTAAGGAAAACATCTCCCCCCCCTCCCCGACTGTTCACATTCATTGCTTCCCTTGAGGTTTGTGTGTAAGCAATAAAAACGAGAATCCCTGAGCTAAGAGTTGTGTATAATAATGCTTGGCAGAGGTGTGCCAGTACTAAAGCATTAACAAGCGCTCAGGCACACAATGGGAGATCCGTGGCTCTTTAAGGATTTCTTTTTCCAAGAACATGTGGAGACTTACCACCTCAACCCCCACAATATGCGTCACATCATCCAGTAGGTTTCTTCCTCACGAGACAGAACTTGTCTTGAATAAAGAGACAGAATGCTTGCACAGACACATATAGACCCGTTTGTGGTTGAAAACCACACCGGCAGGTCTAGCCGGTGACCATCATTATGTTTATTCATCGAGCTTTAATGTGAGGCCTGACCTACAATTAACTGTCTGTCATCAAATCTATTCAGCAGAAGGCTGTCCACAATGTACATCTGTTAATGCTATAAATTATGTTTACTTCAACAGTATTGAATCCTCTCTCTCATCCCTGGAATCATTAACAAAGCGAGTGGTTCGGAAAAGGGTCAGGCTTATGCAACTCTCCTTGGTGTGTAGCCTCACAGTTTACGTGGCACGTGCTGTACATGAGTGTTGTTCCCAACAATCTTTTAGTCATTGTCCTCTCGAGAACAGCTGTTCTTCTGCATCTATCCGGCAAAGAGTGATGAGAAACTTCCTGTCTCTTCTGGATAGTGTTTACACTCATCCCAGCTTGGGAGTCTCGGACGCTGTAGTCGGGGAACCACACCACATCAATAGTAGATGCTTGGCTATTTCCACACAGTGTGAGCTGCATCTAGGGATGGCGAGAGGAGCTGCAGACCTCTCGCTCTCTCTGGGCTATGTGACACACGCATGCAAAAAATAGACAGGAAAAACCCATAGCAGACAGCATCTGTCATTTTGGTCTTACTGGAGCATTTGTAGAGTTTGCGTGCCTGTGTGATATCCCCTTTGCTCAGTCTGGTTCTCTGGCCAATGGGTGGTCGCACTCCGTTCACATCATAGCGTGGCAGGATGGTGTCCAGGAAAATGCCCCTGTAATTCAGGAAGAGAGGCTGATGTTAATGTTGCACGAAACCCGGCCGGCATGCACACAATCCTGGTGACTATTCTAACATGCATGCACACCACAAAACATGTTTGCTCAAGGATTAAGTGACTTACCATCAACAGGGCAATTCAATCACTGTCAACGTTATTATTAACGGTTTCTAAAGGATTTAGACTTCTAAATGTGTTGCAGTGTCGGCTAAGCCAAACAGAATGTGGCTGTTTTACAGAAAAATACAGAAAATCCAACAGGACAGACAAGAGGGGCATGGAGAGCTCATCTTCATATTCACTTTGGATAAGCTTTTAAGCAGACATGTAAACCTGGTGACTCAGATAACTAATATACATTTTTTACCATAAAATCATTTAATTTCTGATGTAAAATCTAATGAAATCTGTCAATATTTCTTCCAAGTAAAACACTTGAAATGAGATGTGGCACCAGTTATATTGTACAGCATGCACACCCACATCTATGTGGATATAAGAGTCATCATGATCCTGACGCACCTGCATGTACTGTTTTTAACTTAACATCATTAAGACCATACACAAAACATCTTATCGATGAATAAACATTATTTTATAAGTAACCAATCATGTGGATGTGGCTGATACGCTTTTCCACTTTCCCATCATCATCTTCTAATGAGGTACATTCGAATATTATTTTATAATATAAAATGTAACTTATCTTTCTGTTTTTTTTTCCCCCATCTAAATTGCCATATGTTCCTCCATCTCCCATCAACGTATATGCATGTAAAGGTTGTTTTATTTTCATTTAAAATCTTTCAGATCTACAGTTTCAGTTATTTATCAAAGTCTGCCTTTGAGGTCGGGGTCAAACAGTCTGTTTCTGAGGTTAAAGCTGACATCATTCTTCACACAGGTCTGCTCTATGATGGGCCCAAACTAAGAGCTTAAGCCCGTCTCCAGAGGAACTGTGCCATCACAATAAATTGCATAAGCTGTAAAGGTAGGGACGTGGACAAACTGTAAAAAACAATCAGGTAAAGCATCCAAGTAGCTTTAAAAAAAAAAAAAAAAAGAAAAATGGCAGAACATTAAGTACAGAAAAACTCATTTCCCACTCCTGTCTCACTTGACACTTTGCTAGTTTATCATCTCCATTTTTTTCAAAGTATTGGCGAGAAACGGCCTGGCTCCCTGGCCGTTCCCATGGTGACATGCCTATCAACGCCAGGCATGTGCAAACAGAGCATCCTGAGCTAACAGTTTAGACTCAGCCTGCCCGTCTGTCTGTAAGCTTCCAGGAGCCCGTATGCTGGCTGTCGGTGAAAAACGCCACTCCAGCCGGTGTCAGAGCAGACAAAGGGCACACTGGCAGATCTCTATTTGAGTTGGCACTGCTCCATGCACCGGTCCTGAAAACTATCTCCAGAGCAAAGGAGGGGGCAGGCGGAGCTGTGGGTCGGGTAACGCACCCCAGACAATAAGCATGGGGATCAGCCCTGCTTGTCCCCAGGAGACACAGCAAAACATCAAGACCAGCCATGAAATCGTCCGAACAACACACGCAGCAAAGGCCCTGGCTTCCCACGGTGATTTACTGTAAAACACCGAGCAAACACCCTGGCTAATAATGGTATAACAAAGAAAGACACTGGCACAGGTAAATCAGCCAATCAGCGCTCAAGAGAAAGTGCTCGGAATGACTTGCGAAAAGCTAACAGGAGCCTCTTGTTTGCTAATACAGCTCTGTGAAACATTCCCCAGCAGTGGCAGCCATTCCTCTCTCGTGTCTAAACAGTCGTATTGATCAACACAGTTACACGAATTAGGATCGCCACAGAGTAAGTGTGAAAACAGAACAGGACGGATTACCCGACCGAAGCATAGTTTAGGGAAGGGCTGCTCCATTGTGCAGCAGACTGTAGTGCATATACCACACATTTAGAGAATCAAGTCCAAATCTTGACCTCAGAATGACAGCAACTAAATGAATATCCTGTTTTTAAGTGTTGAGTTGAATGAAATCCAATAAAAGATAAAACTGTGCTCGATGATCACTTTTATTTTTTGTAAACAATTTATCAGCTGCAGTGGACTTTTGTTCAGGTCACAAAATGATCCTGGAAACCTAAAAACCCACAACAGAGAGAAATGGCCGTTAATGGTATGAACGAAAATACTGTTCAATACTAAACACTAAACCTAATTAAATTAAATTCTGCAATAGACCGTGCAATATTTCAGCTCCAAAACTCTGTGAAGTGCATTCTTCACCGACAGTTTGGATGCACTGGCCATGACGGGCATTTCTGTACATTAGCCTACACCCAGCAGCAGCCTCGGTTTAGACAAAGATTCCTTCTCTGCTTCCCAGAATCCGTTTGCCGCAAGAGCATGGCAGTTGACTTGGGAGGAGGCCCGTGCACAGAGAGTAACACAGGGCATGGCAGAACTGGTGGTGGAGGAAAAAAAAGTATATATATCTAGATATATATATCTAGATAGATAGATAGATAGATATAAAGATGACATAGAGGGCCAAGTTAAAAAAACAAAAAACAGCTGGTTCTCATATCAGAGTAAGGTAGTAATGATCATAGCCTGGGTAGCCTCGTCCGTGTGCCCATAGATCCCATTACACCCACTCTGACTCACTGAAGGATGTCAAAACTACTCTTTCTAAAAAGGTAGAACATTGCATAGTTAAAGTGACCTGCAGCTGTCCAAAATCGCCCCGCTGTGTTTAGACAGGCAAGGGTCAAAATGCAGTTTTCATACACAAAACTAAAGTCCTATCCTGTACATGTCAGCTGGAGGTAACCATAATATTTACACGACTAAAGTTCGGTTGTCACAGCTTACGAAATAATAATGTACATGGTTGTCAAAAAGCCACTTTGCAGTGAGCGTAGCCGTAGTGATGCTTTTGTAATTACGATGATGACTCAGAAGCTGAATCTGAGTCAACTTCTCCTAAGAGGAGTATATTGGTTTAGCAGTCACCCAGCTGGTGAATACGATTTTTAATTAACGGCAGCCTAAGATGACTAAAGGATGACTAGTGTTTGTTATGGGCTTTTTCTAATAAAATCTCTTCTCAGAAGTCGCAACACAACGACAGCACAACATCTGGAAAAGCTTCCTGTTGTGTCTGACAGGGAGCAAGGAATGAGGTTAGCTGGTGACAAAATGAAGTGTTGAGTAAGTGTGACACATTTACGGTTCTGCTTTTACAAACAAGATTTTCTCTCTGCAACATGCTTCCAGTATCCAACTAATTCAATATCAAATTTGGTTTAATCTGGGTCCCCAGTCATAAGTATTCAGACCCTTTGCTCAGTATTGAGTAGAAGCACCCTTTTGAGCTAGTACAGCCATGAGTCTTCTTGGGAATGATGCAACAAGTTTTTCACACCTGGATTTGGGGATCCTCTGCCATTCTTCCTTGCAGATCCTCTCCAGTTCCGTCAGGTTGGATGGTGAACGTTGGTGGACAGCCATTTTCAGGTCTCTCCAGAGATGCTCAATTGGGTTTAGGTCAGGGCTCTGGCTGGGCCAGTCAAGAATGGTCACAGAGTTGTTCCGAAGCCACTCCTTTGTTATTTTAGCTGTGTGCTTAGGGTCATTGTCTTGTTGGAAGGTGAACCTTCGGCCCAGGCTGAGGTCCAGAGCACTCTGGAAGAGGTTTTCTTCCAGGATATCTCTGTACTTGGCCGCATTCATCTTTCCTTCAATTGCAACCAGTCGTCCTGTCCCTGCAGCTGAGAAACACCCCCATAGCATGATGCTGCCACCACCATGTTTCAATGTTGGGATTGTATTGGGCAGGTGATGAGCAGTGCCTGGTTTTCTCCACACATACCGCTTAGAATTAACGCCAAAAAGTTCAATCTCGGTCTCATCAGACCAGAGAATCTTATTTCTCATAGTCTGGGAGTCCTTCATGTATTTTTTGGCAAACTCTATGCGGGCTTTCATATGTCTTGCACTGAGGAGAGGCTTCCGTCGGGCCACTCTGCCATAAAGCCCCGACTGGTGGAGGGCTGCAGTGATAGTTGACTTTGTGGAACTTTCTCCCATCTCCCTACTGCATCTCTGGAGCTCAGCCACAGTGATCTTTGGGTTCTTCTTTACCTCTCTCACCAAGGCTCTTCTTCCACGATTGCTCAGTTTGGCTGGACGGCCAGGTCTAGGAAGAGTTCTGGTCGTCCCAAACTTCTTCCATTTAAGGATTATGGAGGCCACTGTGCTCTTAGGAACCTTGAGTGCTGCAGAAATTATTTTGTAACCTTGGCCAGATCTGTGCCTTGCCACAATTCTGTCTCTGAGCTCCTTGGGCAGTTCCTTCGACCTCATGATTCTCATTTGCTCTGACATGCACTGTGAGCTGTAAGGTCTTATATAGACAGGTGTGTGCCTTTCCTAATCAAGTCCAATCAGTTTAATTAAACACAGCTGGACTCCAATGAAGGAGTAGAACCATCTCAAGGAGGATCAGAAGAAATGGACAGCATGCGAGTTAAATATGAGTGTCACAGCAAAGGGTCTGAATACTTATGACCATGTGATATTTCAGTTTTTCTTTTTTAATAAATTTGCAAAAATTTCTACATTTCGGTTTTTTTCTGTCAAGATGGGGTGCTGAGTGTACATTAATGAGAAATAAAATGAACTTTTTTGATTTTAGCAGATGGCTGCAATGAAACAAAGAGTGAAAAATTTAAAAGGGGTCTGAATACTTTCCGTACCCACTGTATATACCAACTGTCCAAAGTCTAAGATTGAGTTAGAGTCACGTGACTGTATTTACTGAGCCAAGGGAGCGAGGCAAGTTCTAAGCATGGACACGGGACAGCAATGCCACACCAATGCCAAATATCCTCTCTTCACCCAAATAAATAAAAAGTATTTTATTGATTAACAAGTTGCGATTCGCTATGTGTTTGCATTTTCCGACTACTAGTCTCCATTTCAAAACAATGCAAGCCTGATGGAGAAACATCTGTCTGCACCCATCCCACCCCCACATGCTCTAATTGAGAGTGTGTATGTGTGTGTGTGCTCAGCAGAGAGGTTGTGTCCTGCTGAGAGAGCGGAGACTCGACTCATCGGAAGACTCCAGAAAGTGGCAGCAACTTGACGATAGTGCAGTAAGTATTCAAAAGTCCACTGAAAACACTGCATTTTATGAGTTTTAAAAATGAATAGCTATCTAAAGACTGTGTGTGTGTTGAGCCTACACAGTCTGAAACCTAATTCTTGTTTAGTTTATAATCGGGTTGGCAAACTCATTAAACATATGCAATAATTTAGATTAGTGTATATGATGGAACATAGGCATTAGAATGTGCCAGAGGCCACCGAATTTGGGCTTTTACGGCTAAACACAAGGGAAACATTAATTCAATTCCTTACCACTAGTGCAGAGCCCATTTAAAACATCACTGTTCAGAACGGGCCTATGCTTGGCCGCTCATACGAACAACTTCACACAAAAGGCCCCAAAGTCTATAGTTTTACTTCAGAAAAGAAAGTACTACAACTACCAATACCAACATTCCCAATTAGAGAACGGGTGAAAATTAAAGCAAGACAGCTTTTGACTGGGGCCCCTGAATCACAAATAATGCCCCTAAAAAAAAAACCACACTTACAGTCAGAAACAAACGTGAAATTAACGTAGCCGAGGAAATTTCCAAATAGGCGTAGTCGTCATTTATTTTGACATAACTACCGCGTATATAAAGTAGAGACTGGTGAAGTGCCCCGCTGCACAGAGCGCTGTGTGCTTGTTTATTAATATTGAACATGTCGCGCATCAAAAATGCACATCCATATTTGACAAAGCACTCCCATGGGTCCCCAGTAATACAGCCGCCAAGTGTGAAGTAGATGAGACGAGCGGACACACAGACAGACAAACAGAGATTTCTTGCTTTATAGTTAGATGTAGGTGATCATTAGCGGTTTACTTAAACTGTGCTTAGAATGCAGTGACAACAATTAATAGCACGGTATGTATTATAACAATAGTGCTATGAAGGGGCTCAAATGGCTTTGCAGCAGAGCTAGAAAATAAAGCTCAGAGTCCCTGCAGTAGCCTAGGGTGAACATCATGCTACTAATCACCAAAGCCTCTTCAAAGAGCCTTTAGGAGCATAATGAGCTGGTTCATGGTGTGAAAGCACAGCTTTACAAGGAGCTTCACGTAGCCTTGAAAGTAGCACATGGACATTTTTGTCATGATGAAGCAGGGCTGCTGTTGCTGTGCTAGCTCAGCCCCAGGACTGATGCTGCTTTACTGGGGGGGCTGCTACTGCAAAAGCAGTGGGAATCGAAGAGGAGTCTTAATTCAAACAGGCTGTGGGAAGGAGCTGGCACATCCCTGACAAACACTTTCACTATGGCTACAAAGACTTGGCTTTTACTTTAAAGAAAATATATATATATATAT
>NW_022280039.1:2933822-2976524 GCF_004355925.1 Anarrhichthys ocellatus
ACATAGTTTAAATCATTTTAAGTTTTTCACAATTTAAAACACAGCTCAGACCTGCTACTGCTGCTGAAGCCACAATGATAGTGAAAAAAGTAAACTGATTCTGTTTTGGATGCACAAACAGGTAAAAACTTATGAAGCAACAACTCAGCTAGATGTGAAACCAACAGATCTACTCTGATCCACTCCAAGTCCCAAAGGAAAAAGCTAAATGGAACCAGACACGTCTGATTTCTTGCTACAGCTTACTTCATGCAAGTGTATTGTTTTTTTTCCATTACAGCAATGGGCAGTTTCATCTTATCCAAATATTACATAAATCACATTAGTGCTCCTCCATTCTCCCTAAAGCCCCATGCAATGTGAGCAAAAAGAAGTCTGCCAAAAGAAACAGACAATAGGAAGAGAGTCCTTTGTTCTAAACACTGGCTTTTCTGTAGGACCTACTTTATAAATATATAAACTAAAGACCCACCTTCTCCCAAGAAAACAGTTTCTATCTCTTTGTACTTGAACTCAAACAGAGAGGAAACAATTCAGATCCAAGATAGACATTGAGAGAACAGTGAGACTCTTCTAAACTTTCTGTCCTCAGGCTGCATGTTAGTTTTCTAGTGATTTATTATCAGGGAGAATTTAGTGTTTCATTCTTCTCTTTGGGAAGATTACTGCCACATTACTCAGCAGCAGCCCATAGACAGACCTGGTGCATTATAGATCTATATACTCGTAAAAAAAAAAACAAGAGCAGAAATGGAAAATAAAGATAATGGGTTAAAAGGTTGCAGCAGAGCGGGAAACAGCTTGGCCTGACTCGATCTAAGACTAGTTTTCATGTCTGGGGCGTATGGAGTGGAACTTGGCTCCTACCTGGAGAATGTATTCCTGGCATAGTGCATGATACTGTCGAAGTCATAGCCCTCTCCCAACGAGTCCACCTCCCCCGGCTCCATCTTCAAAAAGTTATACTCTTGTCCTGTGAAAGGAAAAAGCTCAGTTGAAATATGAGGCAGAGTCATACTGTGCCACCTTATGTATTCATGTCAAAAGGTGAATACCGTTTAATCTTTCCAAAAAATGGATCATACAATGGGGCTACACATACAAGACACAGCTAATGTTTCACAGTAAGATTGTATGCATTTTAGGATGACAACAATTTGAAAAAGCTGGCCCAGATACTGACTGTCACGATCAGCTGTTTATATGCCGTTGACCAGTTCTATAAACACTTGAAGGCTGAGGATGAGCGTATACCCCACTGGTGTTTTTTTCCTGTTTCTACCATCCTAGCCCAGACTTTCTGTGTGTACAAATGTGTTACTTTTATTATTTTGACTCTTACTGCATCTTTCCAACATTATTGCTGAGGGAACAATGAGACCCGGGCTCCTACCTGGTTGAATGTTGTCCCTGATAATGCTGACGTGTTCGTCTCGGTCAGGCCGCGTGTGTTCGTGCCAGAATCCAATCACATGACCCAACTCGTGCACCACAATGCCAAACTTGTCACAGTTCTTCCCGATGGATATGGCCTGAGGGCCCCCTCCGCGACGACCCACATAGGAGCAGCACCTGTGAATCAGACACACACACACACACACACACACACACACACACACACACACACACAGGCAGTGTTAACGAAGCCCAGTCTTTATGTTTTAGTAAATGAAAAAATTAACTAACAAGCAAGTGGAAACCACAGAGGAAGACTAAAAAAAAAGTGACATTTCCCAGGGGAGAAGAAGAAGGAATGTGTCCCTGGCTCTATATACATGCTCTGTACATATAAAATGGAGCTTGTAATGAGAGCAACATTATCTCAACAACCTCTGGTCTGTTTTACAGGAGAGCTCTCGGAGGTGACCTGTCATCCACACATACAGCAGTGACATTCATTCATCCGTCTGCCAATGCAACTGCTGAGTGTGACGGTGGAAGCTGGATGGCTACAGCGCTCCATCTCAGCATGACATGAAAGGTTCAGTGTGGGAGTTGGGAGGACGGGCAACACACATCACGGCCCTGTGGGCCAGACGGCCGCCCTTTAATTACTGCGAGCCTGGCCAGGCTCTCCTGAGACACGCCTTGAACTTTGCACAGGACAGATGGGGGCCTGCTGAATATGCAGCAGAGTCAAACGTTCCCACTGCTAACCGCTGCCGCCTGCGTGGATAATGTCATCCCTGTTGCTCCAGAGGCCATGTTACCAAGATAAAAATGGCAATCAACAGTTGGCTAGAAAAAAGCTCAGTTTCATGAGCTGCATCCGCTTTCTGTTAAGCGGTTTGTGTTGAATGATACATATCAGTGGGAGAGGTACATTGTGTATAATGACATAATGGTTTCAGCTTGTGGTTTAAATCTGTGTGAGGTTATAACATGGGAACTGGAAACGTTTTAGGTCCGTGTATCTTCTGGGAACCTCTCTAATACGTCTCCTAACAGCTCTGCCATCTTTTCCCTCAAAATCATTTCCTCAAATTTAAAGGTTGAACGGGTTTATGTTCCCAACAGCAGCAAGTGCCTAAATTTCAAAGTATTTAATCGCTAAATAAAATAGCCCTGCACACCCAAACAGGTTGTCAACAACCAGCTCTTTTCTTGAGTGTCTGTTTAAGAAGAGTTCTGAGTGGACACGGAGCATAACTTTAGTGGAGTGCAGTAAACAGAGTTATTGAGGAAGTCTCTCCCTTGGATGCAACTCTGTTCACCATGTTTGACACAAGTGCTCAGTGACTGATGCAGAGTGATGATGAGACACAGGAGGACATTCCTGGCCACTGAATGGCCGTCTCTCTCAGGACTGGTAGGGGGCTGAAATAACCACTCACACAGGGGATGAACAATGGTGAAAGGCTGCTGAGCAGGGAGCATGTAGAAGTACGTAGGCGCTAAATAATTAGCTGTAGATAACGAAGGCTCAACAGAGGCTGACCATTGTTCAGTTCCTTCATGTGGGAGCTAAAAACCCCACTGACTCACCCACATGGTCGGTAGGTGAAGACAATATAGCTTTCTTCCTGCGTCCTCTCAATAAAGGTCACACAGGTGTGCTTCTCCCAGTGCCGCATGGCTTGGCGGAATATTGCCCGCTGGCTGCCTGAATAGGACGAAAGAGAAGGTGAGATCAGTGGAGCTGACACACACACACACACACACGCACACACAATAGAAAAGGGTACTGAATAGAAACGGCGACAGCTGGAAACAGCTTCAAGACATAGAGTTGAATAGAGAGTTACTGGAAATGAAGTCATGTGGCATCATAATAAACCTTTACACTTTAATTAATATTTCATAAAGTTTCAGAATTGCGTATCAATCACATAAACATTGCATTACTTATTTTGCCTTTGAACAATTACCCGGACTAGATGACACATTACATCAGTGCATTTCTTTATTTCTTTACTCATTTGGAGGAATTCTCAGTTCAAGATTATTTTTCATGTACGTGAATACATTCTTGGTTAAAAAGGACGAGTAAATCGTTGTTACTTACCACTAAAGTTTCCGCTGATGACATAGGGGATAACACCTTCAGGCCAAACACGTTCAGGTCTGGAGGTGGCAGCCCTTTTCCTGCGGAGTGAACCTCGGCTATTTTGGCTTCTCTGGTTGGTTGATCCTTAAGATTTCAAACAAAGACAACAGAAACAAATTACATTTCTGGGTCGGACATTTTTATAAAGAGCAAATATACTTTACCCTTAAATAGTTCCTCAGAAAAGAGACTTTTATCCTAAAACTACAGGACATTGTTTCAAGGTTTGATGCCATTCAGAAATCCATTATAATTTATCATTTCTAAAATTACATTTACGCCCTTAAAGAGACGTTTCTTCAAATAACATTGTCTTCTCATTTTTGCACAAATGGATTTTCTTGAAGCTCAATTATTTCTTCTTCCAAATTAATTTCCCCATTTCAATGTCACTCAAACGCACATAAATGCAGAGTAACCATGGAGACTAAGCTCCCAGCTAAACCTGGTGATAATAATAACGTCCACATGTGAACCACACAGAGCACAATCTGTACTTCACTGTGCTGCAGAACATTAAAGCAAATGGAACTGCCATCATCTGGTACAAACCCATTTTACAGAAAATGTTTGAACTCAAGAAAATTAAAAGGTGAGTGCGTATACACGTTTCTTTGTTGGTTTTCAATTGACTGACTTAAAGATGCAGTTTTGTGGCAACAGATCCAGTGTTGTTAATTGGCATTTTATGTTTGACATTGGGTCATTAGGACAACAAATTAACTCATCTAAAAAGGCAAACGTGTCACACTGACGTGTTCTCATTATGTCAATGTCAAAAAACAATGTTGACGTTAATTCTAGAACATTTATTAAGGATTGCATTACATCAGGAAGTAAAGTGACGCTTCTAAGTGTTATTTCCTGTCGCAACTTAAAAAGAAGAAGGAAAGATGGTGAAATACAGAGTTGCACATCATCATCGGGGTTGTTTTCCTGTGATTTTACCCACATCCAGGTTTTATAATTTTGAAGAATTTGCGGCCTTTGAAGGAAATAAAATCTGACTTTTGAATATGCATTATGACATCATTGATCAAAAATATACCCTGTTAAAAAGTTGACTCCTTTCCTTATAAGGAGGAACAGTAAGTGTGTGTAGCATTAAAAAACTTCAGAAGTCTAATGATTAAGGCAGAGAACTCCTGACCTTTAGATACAGTTCACGTAGTGCAGCAATTTAATGGGTGTGTTGGGAAAAAGTCATGATTTTGAGCTACACAATGAACATTCATATAAAAAGACAATGTGCTCTTGTACCTTTATATTTGTTCTTTCTATATTTTTTCCATTTCATCAAAATGTTAATAAATAGATGAAGTTGATGTGCTTAAGAGTA
Source organism: Anarrhichthys ocellatus (assembly GCF_004355925.1). Lineage (NCBI taxonomy): Eukaryota > Metazoa > Chordata > Actinopteri > Perciformes > Anarhichadidae > Anarrhichthys > Anarrhichthys ocellatus. The sequence goes on from NW_022280039.1 coordinate 2,938,709, forward strand.
TTGGGACACTGCAGGTTTCTGTCCACATGAAGACTCAGTTTCTCACATTTGGGTTGAATCTGTTTCAGCTGTGGAACCCTCCATTGTCTCTGATTCGGGGGTTAATAAATGATGAATCATTTTTAAATAATGAATTAACATATTGACCTTTATCCAATGAGGAGCTTTATGCGATCGCTGCAGAAACATGTTTCTTGCACAACTTCCCCTGCTTTAGTGCCACATATGTGAAATAGTCTGACGAGGACAAAACTCCAGCAACACTTGTAGCATAAAGAACAACTTTATTATGAGACGTCATCTGGATAACCCTGACGAAGGCCACGGGCCTAAAGAATTCGATCTCACAATAAAGTTGTTCTTTATACAATAAGCATCTCTGTAGAAACAAAGTACATGTACATCTGGTTTGAGTACATCCTGCCCATGGACTGTTATTCCATAACAATACTTGAAGCCGTGCGACTACGAGTCCTCGTCTTTTCAAAGTAAATGTGATTAACATGTGAGCCTCAGTTTGCACAGCTTTTTAAAATTTGCTAGAACAATGTGTTCTGTCGAATTTCAGTCTGCAAGAGTAAATCTTAGCAGCCTGGTGAGATCAATTAGCACGAACACTTGTGCACGTGTTGAGGAGAAGTCTGATAACAGCCAAATCTGCTCGGTTAGCTGATAAGAAATAGTGCTGGGGAGACGAAACTTGAGGAAGATGTGTTAATTACAATAATATGATCAAATCTACCACCTCCGTTTATAGTTAGGCAGGGAGGACTTTAGGTCAGAGGTTTTATTGGTTGTTATTCTGATCATGTTCTTTATGCTCTTGGATTATGTTGGTGAGACAACAAGGGCTGAAAAATAAGAGTTGGGATCCTGTGAAGAGATACGACCACACCTGTAGAAAAGCAGGTTTATGATTCATTATGAGGTTTAAGTTCATAGTCCAGTGAGGTGACAGCATTGAGAAGGTTTTGAATCCAAACATTTTATTAATTGACACTGTATGGAAAAAATAAAAAATTAAGTTATGATTCTTGTTTCCTGAAATAAGGATAGCGTGTTTAATAATAAACGATTTAAATTATTTGCATCCACTAACAGTTAATCATGAAAGAGTGGGTGTAGAGTGTTAAAGGAATATCATTTTACTGCAAATTTTTGTACTGATTTGTTTAAAAATAAAAAGTTGATTAACCTTAAAGATACTTAAATTGTTCATTCCTAATTATACAATAGATGACTGAAACGTTCCATTGACTTGTGTGTATTCTGGATTTAAGAGGACCTCTGCGGTCGCCTAATGTGGTAGATACAATAATGTATAAAGGTTGCCTTGAATTGGATCTGGTGTATATACTGAAGTGCGGGATCGTAAAGAACAGTCTTATGCAACTGCACTGATAGTGATTTTCATTTTTAACACTATTACACAACTATTAGATGTGCAGTGACTAACCTGCTCAAGTGGACAAATTGATATTTAGAGATGAGTGTACACACAGTTTGTCCCTGTTGCAGTCCAAAGCCATGAGTCTCCACTTAACTCTCTGCCTCAGGGGTCACCACTTAGTCTATAAATCAATATTGCCCAATGGATATTTTGAGAGCAGTTGAAACATATTTTAATCTGGCAAAATGTTTCCTTTCCTCAGCATGCTCATCTATAATGAAAGACAGCAAACTATCACTATTCAAGCGCTAACAGCAACATGCACAGACTTGTTGGTTCGTGTTCACCTGTAGTTTATAGGATTGGGATGCTTGTTGGTCCCGGCTGACTTACAGCTGTTGCTTAAATACTGGTTGTTGTGTTTTTTAAGAGCAACATTTAGGCTGACAAAGCCTTTCAATTGCTCACGAACATGGTTATACAAGTGTAGCAATGTGTAGTGATAACAGGAATGTTGTAGGCATTTAAAGACAGCTCATGAAAGACACAAAGCTGCTATCCGACAGGTGCTGCTGCCGACTCTGGAAAGTGAACCGTGTTCATTTCAGGTGTTTTGTTGCAATTAAATTTAATCTAGAGTGCCAATTGAAAAACACTTTAAACACTCCAACGAGGGACTTCCACCTCAACTTGTAATTTTTGAATTTGTGGTTTATGTCGTTGTTACCTGTGTCTGTATTATTAACGATCTGGACGGTTCTCTGCGCCAAATCGATTATTCTGTCCACTTTAAAGAACCGCAGGTCCTCCTCGTCAAGAGCGATGTCTCCCAGAAAGGCAACTGAAACAGACAGAGATAGCACATGTCAGACGGACTGTAAGGCAACTGCACAATATGGAGCACAAGTCTGAGCCGCCAAGTTGCCTCAAGCTTTTCCTGCTGCTCAGACAGAGTAGGCTGCGTGGAGGCCCAGTCAAAGCACTCGTGGAAGGCCTAGAGCAAGTAACACAAATATATAAACACATCATTCCTTTCTCCTTGTCCCTAATCTGTTTACCCTTTCCTTGCAGAAATAGAGTTGGGAAACAGCAGTGTGTCTGTTTGGATAACAGGAAGGCCGGCTTGTCTGGACTCCAAATTATAGGATAGAAATGTAAGCAGCGTATTGCACATGGCTGGTGAAGGTTCATGCAATGAAGAGAGAGTATGAACTCAGAAACCTGACCGTTGACATGAGTAATTGAGCCAAGTTAAATTCAGATGTCACCAACGACGATTATCACACGGTGTGCTTTGGCGTTGGCGAATAGTTAATGAGAGCTAGCAGATATGATACAGTGAGACACTGACACTGTCTCAATGGAGTAATATGGGGCACCTTGAACAAGTAATAGCTCTTTAATGAGGCCAAGGAGAGAGAAAAATAACCAAACAGTCACACTTTATGAGGAATGCGCTTTATGGGATTCCTACTAAATGCCCAATTTCTTTGGAGGATAAGCTAGGAGTCCTCTCCGCAGAGACAGGGCGCTCACTTTTACAGGCTTTTAACACCAGCACGTCTCTAGAATTTATGGCCCCGGCTTCTATGCAGGCGTTTTTGGGGGGGGGGGGGGGGGGTAGGGAGGCGATGAAGGTTTCAGGAGAAGCAGAGGGCGGAGAGAAGTGCAAAGGGGTGTCACTGTAATCCCTATCTGAACAGGAGATGACAACGACAGGGGAAGGGAAGGGAAGAGAGGAAGAAGGCATATCCTCTCGGCCCACACCGCAGCTCTGAATAGGAAGGGCAGATGAGGAGCAGCAAGAAAATGACAGCCCTCTGCATGTGTGCTTGGAGGTTAGTGTGGTGGAGGGGAGACCAACCCAGAGGAGTAAGAAGCTGGGAGAACCACTGAGTTCAGTGGAGTGATTAATGGTAGAAGTTTGAATCTGCAAATCCTCAGTGTGTCACCCTGATAAAAGCTCCCGTAACTGTTAAAGAAAATAAACTTGTTTTGTAGTTTCAAGGCAGCTTTATTTTTTCTTCTAGAACACAACCAAAACATCTGCGGGAAAGATCTTTTATCTCCTGCACTCTAACAGTTTGACAGAGGAATGAGACAAGAGAGAAAGGGAAGAAGAGCACAATAGAAGCGAAGTAAAAAAGAACACTTGGCTCACGTCTCTCTTTACTAGTAGAGTATTATTGAAAGAATGTGGAGCGGGCTTTGGTAGATACAGGCCAGTCTTCCACCCTGCAGGACGTAGAGGATGCACAGCAGCATTGCTGTGTTTGGGATTAGAGGCTAATGACAGCAATAAGAAAAAGGTGCAGATCACAGCCGGCAAGACAGGGCACGCACAGAGGACAGGTTTAAATTCCACAGGTCAAAGGGTTCCTCTAATTTGTGCTCTCGCAAAGAACACCAATTCACTCCAACCAAATCCCTGAGACATAAGCACTACTCACAATCAGCACTCATACGGACAGCCTTTCCAAAAAACACCGCTGATAGGAAGAAGCTACCAGATGAAACAGCTTATTGCGCAGTACATTACATACACAAGGAACTTGGTTTGGTGATTTGGTGCGTAACAATAAACATAGTGCAATATTAAAAGACATAATTCAAAAATAGAAAATTACAATAAAATATGATAAACAAACCAACAAATAAAGAGTAAGTTAAGACAAGTATGTTAGATGCCGCGCAGTATAGATGGATAGGCTGACTGCAGGGGGACATTTTTCTCTTTTTTCTTCACATTTTTATTTGATTCCAGGAACTGACTGAGCGCTGAAAAGAACAGACAGTACTTATGTCCAAGTTGCTGCCATATAAGGCCTTAGGCACTGAGAAACCATATCCAAAACAATTCTATGAAACTCTTTTTCACTCTGGTTTGACTGAGGAAAATTAAACAAACAATGGGAGGACGTTTCTTTTCACACACAGTGTCGACTGGCGTCATATTAGCAGTGATATGTGCAGGCTGTGACCAAATAACGAAGAGCAGGCTTTCTCCCACCCCCATGAGGTTCACAGAGGGCTGCGCTCCCTGCCAAATCATCCACCTCCGTGCCGGAGACAGGCCGGTTAATCCGCAGTGTCATTGTTCTCAGACAACAGTGGAGATTGAAGTGAGCAAATGCACGCCCGGCGGCATTAGGACTCATTTCCCCCAGGCACAGCAGTCGTCCTGGAGACGCTGTTTCAGGTTTATGGAAAGACTCTCAGGGATTGTGAATTAATCCCCTTGTCTCCTGGCTTTAATTATCCACAGAGGCACGGTTTTAGGGAATCTATTGTACACAACTCTAGGCTGGGATTGAGGACAGGCTATGGAGAAAGGTGATAAACTCATCCAGATACATGGTATGAGGTACAAACACATAAAGTGTTGTACTGTAGATTAAAAGCCACAGAATGTGGCAGATGGCAATGGATCACCGTACAGTACAGTGATGCATCCATTTCCAAACATTATCCATTACCTAAATCACAACAGCTGCAGCTGTAATACTAATATCTATGCAGAATCGTTAGGCAATAGTAGTAGGGTTTTTTAGCTGATGTTCTAGATTAGATGTCCCTTTTATAGTCAGAGAAGACAACAAAAAAGTAGGCATTTAAGTTGAAATGCAAATATCGTATATATTTCTCAAACAAATGAGACTAAATATAAGACAGAGACCTTTGATGAAATGTTAATTGAACATATTTGATGTGTGATAAAGACCATTGGATTTTTTTAGTTAAGCTAAACCTTCAAAATCCTTCTCATCTCAGACCCCCCCCCCCCCCCCCTACAATCAGCGCATCCAGTCAGATTACACATGAGATCTTAATCAAATTAATCCCATTGATTCCTGTAATGCCCTCCCCTCGATTTTTACGGTGTCAAATACTCCAGGACTATTCCCATAAATCTCCTTCCGTGAACACCAGGCCGCGACATCTGCCACTGAAAACTGCACAAACATCAATACTAAGCCCATACTGACACTAACGCCAGCCTATATTTAGAAGGCCAACTCCACTGAGAGGCCACGTTTTACTCCTCGCTGTGTTTATAGAGATGTTTAGACAGTCTTCCCCGAGACAAGACCTACTGAGGAGATGAGAAAGCCCGGAATGCATCACAATACCCTGGCACCGCCTTTCACAGCCTTGGTAACAAACGCTGCATTTGAATTCAAATAGAGGCCAATAGCGTATTGCATTAAGGTGATAACCATCTGATGACAGTGAGTATCACTTTTTCAGGTTCCATTCTGCTTAGAGGAGAGATTGAGGCAAATGTCTCGAGCTACAGCCTGAGAGTAATTATTTTCCTTTAAAAGTGTGAAGTCTCATCAAAGCCACAGCTGAGATCAAGACCGAGTTACTGTCACCACACTGCAGCTTCAATCTTATTGGCGAAATGAGAGCGTGGCTTCAGCTGCAAAGGGCACACAGCAAGATACCTACCTCCCCTTTAAATTTCACACTCCATCAAGCCCATTAGCAGATTGGATTCTCCAGCTCAACCCTGCCAGTGATTACTGATATACCCTACTGTCAGTCGAACCCCCTCTAACGACTCAGTGTCAACGATACACAGCATTTAAACTCGGATGAATAATTCATCGCCATACTGCAGGGATTTTCACCTTTGACAAAAAAAAAACAAAAAAAAACTTATTTTGACCATCCATACTTCATATTTCTAACACATACTCATGCAGTCTGGTGTGAGGAAAGAACAGATGTCCAAAGCAAAGTTTAAACAGGTCTGTGGATTAACTAAATCTGGAAGATTCTTCAACACTTTCCATAAACGTTAGCTATCTATATTGACCACAGGTCGAGGGAACAGAGAAACAATTCTTCCAGAAGAACAGCAACGTAGCGCTGGGTAATTATTTAGAAAAAACCCAAACTGTGAATAATGAAGAAGTGACTGTTAAGCTGCTCATTATAGTACGCTAATTGGGCATCATTCAAGTCATTTAAATGAGCTCTCACAAGCATTTGTTGTTACTTAGGCTCCGGACCCCAGACTTGGTATTAATGTAATGCAAGATTAGTTATTACTTAGCTCCGACGACAAACATATTGTTCCAACTAATGCACCGAGATCGTGCCAATAGATCGGCTCCCTAATCACCTGAACCCTGCGGAGAGGGAAGTGGCCGGGGTCCTGTAATGTAAAAAAAACAACAAAAAAAAACACCCAGTGTGAGCTCCGCTATGCAGCCTGCATTCCATGATAAAAGAAAAGCATCTACTTAAGTGTTGCTTAAAGGCCCAATCATGAACAGACGGCACAAACTCATTGCCAGAGCAGGTTTACCTGTGTAACAATGGTCATCTGTTTTGAGCGGCTGCCATTTTCAGACACTCGCATAAACAAAACCCAAAGAAACAAATAAAACCAAACGTTACAATTTTGTGAAAGGAGGGATTTCACAAAATAACCTGATCAAAACAACTTACTGGTCTGGGTCATTTTTAGCAGAAGATTGTTTTACATCTTAACATCATATCATAAATACATCATGCTACACAAGTGTTGTCTTATGATCACAGAGGCTTTTAACTGAGTGACACTTCAGTGAATAATAAACAGACGTATAGGGAAAAGCTCTAAAACATTGTTATCAAAAAGAATCCAGCTGCCGTATTTTAAATGGCCACATCACATATCAAGTGGCGAGAGGAAAAACACAGGTCACCGTTGACCGAAACAAAATATTCAGAGGCAGAAAGCCCCCCCGAGCTCGTGAATGGCCTGCACTCACCTCACCTGAGCTGGTGTGGCAGCATGCGGCTGTCCTGCCCTCCAGCCGTGCTTTCCCTTTGGCACGAGGTGAATGACCTACAGTCTGTGTTAAGTGTTTGAGCCAGTCACAGGAGAGAGCTGGTGCCCAGATAGACCAGAAAACCACCGGATAAGAGAGGACAAGAGAAGACGGGGGCGTTCAGGTTGCCCTATCTGCAGCAGCAGCACAGGAGCTCAAAAGCATGTCTTCAAAACTTAAACAACAGGATGGGACAGACACGCAACGCAGCCACAGTCTTTAGTAGATTAAGATGTTTTCTTCATAATTGAATGCATACGTACACGTCAAACCAGTCACTGTTTTCATGATTATCATTCCAGCAGAGCAGACAATGAGCGTGACTGCTTCTCATCCATTTTTCATTTTGAAAATGAGTGGATCTAATCCCAGAGGCTTGTTAGAGTTTTAAATTACTTCCTGGGATGCTGCCAAGTTTGGAGTTCTGCAAACTAAGGAATTTTCCACTGGTTAACTTCCTAAATAGATGGCATTACTTCAGTGGTATTGCACTGCTCGCTTCCATCCATGCACATTTCTATTATGTCTGGTGTAGTGATGAGTTATTTAATCCTTTGTCAATTTCAACATTTTTGAGGGATTCTGTTGGCGTAGCTGAGGAGGATGGAACACACGCACTGTGACAAGAAATGAAGAACTTAATCAATGCATTTTAAATAATATGAATAAATAATTTAATTGAATGACATGGCCTCCACTTGGTCAATCAGCCAACTGACCAGCCATCACAAATTAACATCTTATATGTCCTGACGGCATTCACTTTCAAGAGGACAACGGGAAAACAATTTGGTAAAAATCCTGACATCGAAGAAGAGTGTTAACCAAGGCCAGACAGAGGACAAGAAAGAAGTGCACTCCTCACAGAACATTACTGCAGTAGACGCTGTAAGCAGTTTCCTGGGCGGAAGCAGCAACATGACATAAAAATGCTGACCCTGAGGCCACAGAGAGCGATCAAATTGACTCAGTGTAGTGATGTGCTTTAAAAATCAGGGGAAAAAAAGAGAGTAAATCAATAATCCAAGAGTTATGATCTACTAGTATTGAGTTGACTACGGTGACAAATGTTGTCTCTGGTATCAACTGAGTGAGGAGTAAAAGAGAGAGCTGAGATGTTGGACATGTTGCTGCTTTGTCGGAAGGAGAAAGGCAGGTATAGGTGTTTGAAGAGCTGGAGACTGTGAGGGTTAAGAGAGTGGGAGTTTGTACTCGAGACCGTCTCCACCTGTCCGCAGATGTGCCCAGAGGAAACCATAAACAAAAGTGTACTCAATCCAAATGACTCTTAAAACTGTATTACTAATAATGATAACATCCTCAACAAACGCTGATCCTGAAGTGGGAATGTCCCCGATGAGGCACAAACACAGCATCATTGAACCTTGGTTAGTTTACCTTTCAGTCTAAAGGAGTCATCTGAACACTATGTCCATTTATCCATGCTAGTGATGCAAAACAATCTGGTATGACCACTTGAATGACTCAAATGAAACAGTGACGCAAAAGGAAGCAACCTCTTGACTGCCGTGAACATGGTTCATCTGCAGCCGGACATGTTTATGTAAAGCCACATCACAGTCTCCCTCGCCACTGACTCTTCTTGTTCTCGGGGGAAAGATGAAGAAAACAGATAGGTTGGTAGCTGAGAGTTGGGAGATTGCATTGTGTTTTTACAACTGACAGCCACATCAGAAATTGTCAAATTTGTAAGCACTTCCCGGACTTTAGAGGTCATTTTGAGTGAAGCCAACCCTCTGTATCTGTAACCTGAATACTTTCACCAGATGGAAAACACAATCTGTTCAAACTCCCCCAAAGGGATTTGGCAAGACAGTGAGTTCACAGTACACACACACACACACACACACACACACACACACGCATACGGACACACACACACACACAAAAGTCACAATGATAAATCAGATATGCTTTTGCCAGAGAATTGTATAAAAAAAAAAATAAAAACTGCACGTCTCACCACAGCACAAAAGATACAGACATATTTATACGTTGAGTCATAAAGGCAACATAATTATGTGTGCATCATTTCTAAGCTCCACTGTACTTTCCTCTCTCCCCTCCTCCACTTTGTTTCAGTGGCCGGCCGCGAGAACAGTGGAAAAAAGCACTATTTGTTCAGTGACAAAAAACCAAACAGAAAGGGAGCAGAAAAAGTCTAAAAATCAAAGTGGAGGAAACATTTCGTTTACCCAACAATATAACAGCACACCGCCTGCAGGAGAGAGCATTGTCACTTTTTAAATTTTTTTATTTTGCCGCAAACAGCAGACTGTAACTTTTCAACAAGCAAGTAAAGCAAAACTTTTCAAGTCTCGAGAAATGTATCCAGACACTCATCATTTTCATTTTCATTCTTTCAACCCTTTGCAGCCGCTCTGCGACCTGGGTTATCCAAGGCGACTCAGCAGTGTGTGTGCTTCAAATGTTTCAAACTGCAGAAACTATGTCACTCAGTACAAAACAAATGCACATAATGTTCTCTCAAGCCTTTTAAAAACTACATCCACTACTGTCATCTCTCCAAACGCGTTTTTTCTAGCCGATCTGTGCAAGCTCCGCAAAACAGATTCGTGGCATGTTTCTACTTCCACATCAAAGGTGAATCACAGCGTAGCTTCTACAAAAAAAAAAAAAAAAAGGGGGAAAATCTCACCAGCTTTACAGGGATCCTTGTAGTCGATCGTCTCTGATGTGGCACCGGACTCCACATAGTAGCCTGGGTCAATCGCCTCCAAACCGATCGCCAATACCACGCCGAGACAGGATAGAAGACACAAACATCTCGCCGTGAGATCCATTATTGTGGAGGGGGAAACGGCGAAAGGCGAGGGATAAAGGTGAAGGCAGAGAGGGGGGACAGAGGGAAAGAGAGAGAGAGAGACAGAAGAATGAGTGAGAGAAAGAGAGAGAGAGAGAGAGAGAGAGAGAGAGAGAGAGAGAGAGAGAGAGAGAGAGAAAATGGGAGGTTTTTTTGGGGGGGAAATTAGATCCCTCTGGAGGGCGGGTTTTAAATCCAGCCTCTCTCCGGTGTGTTCTTGGCTCTGGGGGCAGTGATTCCTCTTCTCCAGCCAGAGCTTCGGATGAGTGCAGAGGACTGCCTGAGGAACTTTGATGATCTGGCAGCTCCACAGGGGCGGTGAAAATGCCCTATTACGCGGTGATGCGTAATAGGGCAATAGGGTGATGCCTGCGCTTATTTATTGCTCCCTAGTCGATCCATCAGGGGTCCCTGAAGAGCATACGTGGGACTATAATTTGTCTCACTATTATCTCTTTGTGAAGAAGGATTAATGGTGATAGTTTCCCATCCGCTGCCTCCACAGTCATGTTTATACGAACCTTAATTCAATATTGAATTGACCAAAGTAAAGCTGCCATCATATTTCACTCCCTGGAACAAGAGCTTGATGAAAGATTGCATTCAATTGTGAATCTCAAATTGTCTATACAAGTTCAAATGAAACCGCACTTACCTGACAAATTTGAGGTTTATTTATACCGGGGTTTTTTTACATTTCCATCAAAGTTGTATAAACCCAAACTCCCTCCTTCATTTTCGTTTTTTCCATTAACAGTATTACGCACATATGCGCACTCGACTTCGGCCACCTGCTCGTGCTATCACACGCGCACACAAACATAAAAACCGACTGAGCTTGACCTTTCCAGAATAGGCTTTACTCGCATATAGATATAAGCATCCCCAAGGAAGTTGAAGTGCTTAACGCGCCACCTGTTGGCGATTGATGGTACATTACACAAAGAGATTGTAAATCAAATGTAAATTAAAGTATTGGCAGGTGTGCATGTCATCATGATAGTCTGTTTGGCAAATTTGTAAATGTATTAATGTAGAAGATTCTCTTCTGACTTGCAACAGTATATTCCTGGCATTGAACAGTGTATGTTGAATGTTTAATCCATCTAATTTCAGCTGAACTACAGTATATATCAAACAAAATGTATTCAGAAAGGAGAGAAATTAAGGGATGTCCCTCTGCTTCTTCTTAATTTATCACACTATGGCCAATTTCTTGCCATTAATTAGTGAAGATTGCTTCACAAACATTTCCCAGTCTCACTGGATTTCACACACATCAGACTCATTCATGTAGAAAATAACAGAACTGTGGTGAAGCCTGGATGTAGAGACCTCAGATGAATTGCTTGAATATCAACTGCTGCTGCTGCTGCTGCTGCTGCTGATGGGAGGCTGTATGCCAGCAGCTCTGTTGATGTTGATCTCTGTCTGACTGGCATTAGTGATCCTGTCCCTGCCTATTACACACAAAGCCTGGCTTATATAACAGGGAGGAGACACACTCTTCTCCTTATCTTATCTGACTGCTGTCTGTGTGTGGAATTTAAGATTTAAGATGTCAGCTGGGAAGAGTGGGCTGTATTTATGCTGTTGCTGTAAACACGGCAGTATAACTATCACGCATGAGAGCAAGCGCCTTCATTATATTTTGAAGAAGCGGAGTTTCTTAGCTTGCTCAATACAAGTGTTGAACACACAGAACCAAATATTTAGATTTGCAAACAGGGAACACAGTTGAGTCTCTTCAGGGAAATCTTTTTTTTTAAATATTTTTTTACTGTGTGTCTGTTTTAAACAAAAAGTCCATAAACACTGCAGATGGGAAATATTGCCTTATACAAGAGTTTAGTGGAAACAAATGTAACACATACAGTTTATCGTAAATACCGACAGACATGACCTTTCATGTAATGCATCTTTTAGAGTGCATATTATTCAAAGTGAGCATTGCACAGATGCTCAGTCAACTCCAGGCCTCTTTGACAACATTGTAGCTTCCGCAATCACATAATCAGGACCAGTACTGACATTTAAGTAGCCTTGAAGTTCTCACTCTAACTTATTTCAGGCCTACTATATGGTGAAGTTGTTTGACACGGTGAAAGAAAACTGCTACACAAAAAGCAAATATTATGATGAAACACTGTAATGGTGTGAAAATAATTACTGTGATATATAATATGGAAGCCACAGCTATCATTTAAATTAGCTTACAAATATGGAGATATTCACAAATATCAAGTTGTGACATGTTGTCAAAATGCTTCACACACAACTGACTTGTCTAGACCGATGATAAATAAGATGCAAATCAATTTATGACAAAAGTGCTTGGACCTAATACAACCTAAGAAATACGTTTTTTTTTAATGGTTACTTTTAGTTGAGTTATATAATTAACATCCTGGCTGTCCTTTTGTAGGCCGTACAGCAATATTATCACAGTCCAGGTAGGTTGCAGTTTATCCTCACGTGATACAAATAATTTCCTCCTTGAGGATAACATGTGATCATGTGTTTTTTCACTGGCCGTCAGGATGTTAAAGGTGTAAGAAGAGAGCACAGACCATAGCATGAAGACCACCATTGCAGTGTTAGTAAAGCGTTAACCATCTGTGCGCGGAGGTTAAGCAACGCAGCCACAGCCGACAGTGACTGCCTGGCCTTTTCCAACCATCTCCACTGGGGAGCTCTCTGGAGGATGTGAAGCAGGTGTTCTGCATGTTGTTGGGTGGTGTGTATATCATTGCAGGGAGGGGGCAGTCTCATCAGCAGGCTGCGGCTCCCAAATGCCTCTGGCACAGCATCGGCTTACATCGGGTGTGTCATCATGGACACCTTTCACTGCTGTAAAAGGGAAAAGTGGAATTCATAAACTCACACTCCAATATAAAAGTAAGCCTGCTGGTATTAAAATCTTAAGGACAAAGACATCTTTGATAACTTTAGTGTGCACACAGTATCTTCAGTAATGAGAATGCAGCACACTTTCATACACAGCCTCATATTTAGACCGATTAAGATAGCTGCTGTCATGGCAGTTTTTATGTAACTTCCTATTACGACCACATCAGTGTGCCGACGTAAAAACATCTGTATGCGTGCAACTTAAAATGCACATTAAGCTAAAAAAAAACACCACAATAAGTTGGGTAAAGGATTACTACTTAGGGCAGGTCATTCATTTTTCATTACTTACTATATCGCCACACACACAAGATAAATGATTGTGTCTGGAAAAATTATTTCATTGCATTGTGGTTGCCATGGCAGTGAAGATATTCATAAGTTAGCCAAAAAGATGAATTACCGTGGGTTGTGTCGATAACAACGTGGGCAGTGTGAAAGCAAAAACAAAAAGGCCGATATTGCAGTAATTAACACGTGCCATCACAATAGCAATAACTAGTAATCAAATAAAGAGCTTCAAGTAACACAAGGCTGTGTCGGGGCCATCAGATGCTCAAACGAGACCTTTGACTTTGCCACCAAAAGTTGTGAAACATGTTGTGATGGAAGTCATCAGAAGCACCTTTTTGCTTTGTGGTCAGCAAATTAAAACAATAGCAGGTTGTTGGACAATGAACACAATGAGAGGTAAAAAGGTAAAAACAATTTTGGAGATTTAGTTAGGCGAGAGGGGTGCAGTACAGTAGAGTATAACTGATTCACACTAAAAGAAAAAAACAGCAAACAGGAGCAATGAAAACATGATTTGATTCCAGTCTTTATTGTAACAACAGGAAAACTCTCGGGTAATGCCATGTGCTAATGTTATTGCTTCCCAACACATGTCTGTAAGAGGTTAGCATTCAAACATATGGATATTATAAGCAGGTGATTTGATGGAAGGGTTTACAAAATGTCACTACATGAGGCAAACACAAACATGAAGTGAGAAACAAAATCTGACATACAAAGCAGTCTGGATTGAACTTTTCGGCATATTAAAGTTGGTCAACCATACTCATACTGGTTTTAACTTAATTCACAATTCTTCTGTATCAAATGGTTTCATACATTTATCTTTATTTGACATTTGCATCCACTTCTACTTAAACATTATGTGTCAAACATAAGCTGGGAACTCAAACTTGAGACCCTACATTTCCCATATGGCTCTTTCTGAACATGAAAACAAAACATATCGCACGGCACTGATCTGCCCTCTGATGCTGTACATCCGCCCACCTGACTCTGCACACCTGATAACAGTCCGGTTCTTCCAGGCAAACCATCTACACACACACGCACGCACACACACGTCGACAGAGCTGTCCTCTACGGTGGTCTACTGCAGCAATCCTCCCTGGCCTACAGACGTCCTGAACTAGTGTTTCCAAAACAAAAAGGATGAATGAACTCTGAGCATTCAACGTGGCCGTCGTGTTTTGGCAGTTCGAGACATACCAGCGGTCTGATTGGTGATGTGCGCCAAGCCGGGCAGGCTGCTGGCAAGCTTGGCCAGCCCGCCATTAGTGAGCAGCTGGTGGATGGCGGTGGTTTTAGCCACTCCTCCTGTGGTGACCACAGGCAACGCCCGGAGCAGAGTGCTGCTGCTGCTGGTACAGACGGAGCTCAGGACCTGACCCTGGGGCTTGCCACAGACCGCCTGAAGGTGGAGGAGAAGAAGAAGAAGACAAACAAATAGTTTACGGTCTTGTCTTGTACAATAACAACAGACTTTAGATGAACTTCATCTTTTAGTAAACTCTTGTAAGAGTCTCTTCCTGTTGTATGTACAATTTACATTCAGTTGCCATTTTATTAGGTACACTAAGAAAAACCCAAGTTGTGTTTCTTCTATTTAGTAACTAAATATTGATATAGAGGACAAGATATTTGAAACCACTCAGTATAACAACACAATTCAACAAAACCCTAAACTAAAATCTCAAAAATGAAAATAAAGTGTGCTTACTTAAGCTAGTACCAACGAATTTCAAACAATAATATCAAGATATCCATTTATCAATCAATCTGTAACTTTAAGCAGCATGGAGGTGAGTGTGGAGCCACAGTCCTCCGTATCACACTACATTCTCATGAGATGTAAAACCGTCCTGTGACTGGACACGATTCAAATATCCCGCTTCACTGTGAAATACTCACAGTGCAGAAGCTAAAGACGCTCTAACCTCCGTTTCACTGGGACTTTCACAGCTCTTGTACGAGGTAAACCCTCATTGGTCAGTTGTTATTGGCAGAGCTTATTGGCAGGAGAAGGAACAATCATTCCAGCCTAATGCCTCGGCTATATTATTATCTATTAATTGAGTGAGAAAAAGAAAGACAACTATTCTCTTTTTGCGTGCCTTAAATGAAACAAAGTTATGCAACTTATGGTTTGGTTGTCAGTACAGTTTACATAATTCCTTGCAACTGGACTTAAAACAAGCAAATCTTCCATTGTGGTCATTCAAACATGTGTAACAGTGTAACCAGGAGGTACCTGGGTGCTGCCTGTATTGGCTGCTGAGGCGGGCAAGCTAGGAGTTTTGGTGATGATCTCCTGAAGACTGAAACTTAGGCCTTGTAGTAGACTGCTGGCGGAAGGCGCTACACAGAAAAAGGAAGGACAATGAATCAATTGAGCTGAAATTTGGGTGAAATATTAATAACTCCTTGTACAAACTGCTCCCACCCAATCTCTCCCCCCCCCCCATCGGCCTAAACTAGATGGACACACACGGACACAAACAGGCCATATGAAAGCCATGTCCAAAGGGTAAGGTTCGGGACAGCGATGGCGCAAGAGGTAATCAATGATGATGTTTGCCTAAATATGTTGTCCTCACACACTGTTCTCATCCAGTGTCCAAAACTGTCACTCTACAAAGTGGTTAGAACTGCACTGTGTGTTAAGGTTACTGCGCTGAGATTAGCTGCACAGCTGAGAGTGCAAACAGGCGTGCAGGGCAGGACAGGACAGGACAGAGATACCTTGGGCAGTAGCCGGAGCTTGCGCCTGGACTGGTGTGGAGGACCCTGACACCATGCAAGGCTGCACGCTGTTGAATGAGCTCGAGCCTGGGGACAGGGCACCAGATACCTCTGAGAGACTACCAGACCTGCAGTGACACACATAACCACCAATCTACTCAGGAGCTACCCCAGCAAGTGATGATTGGCCATCGCTCAGCTCAAAGCTAACACCCCATATCAATCCCTCTGCACCAGACGAACTTTTGTCCAAAGGGGGGTGTGGGTGTGGGCATGTTAACGTGTTTCAGCGCTCTATACTGAATGTGCCTGTGTGTGCCAGGGCAGGCTAGCTTACCGCTGGCCTGTGAGAAGTCCAGAGAGCTCCTTGGCTCCAGCCACAGTCTGTCCCACGGTCACTCTTAAGGGCTTCCCAGAAACACCCACTGCATGGAAAAGGGATCACATCATGATGGTCCGTTAGAGATACTTCAGAGGGGCTGCTTTAGGAAAAGGCCGGAACAATTACCAAGCAAATCTGTCTAGTCACGCAATACAAGCACCATGCTTTTTCCAGGAATAAATGTTTTTCAAAAGTCCTACTTTTACTTAAGCCATACTTTACACCAAACAAAGACATGTTCCTCACTCAATCTAGCACTCTGTGGGAAGGTGAGCTGCTAAAAACTGTCTACTACTGATTTTATCAATCCACAAAACAAACAGTCTGTTCACTCTGATCATACTACAACAGAAAGGTTTTTTCGATGTTTAGAAAAAACAGAATAAATCATGGAGCGTTTATATCAAACAAATGCTTATAGAGTCCTATATGTGACAAGAACACCAGGTGTTGTACCTTCCTGTGCAGCAGGGCTCATGGTGCCCCCCGCGGACTCGCTCTGGGACACAATGGTGACCTTGATCTTGGCTCTCTTGGTGACTTTGCTTGGTGTGGGACTAGGCGCCTGCCTCCTCCTGCCATGGGACCTCAGTTCATCTCTGTCCAGGCCCTCCATCTGATCACTGGTCACTGGCACTGCACCACACAAACAAACACAAACACAGATTTTGATCAGCCTGCTGAGCGGACTTTAACCTGGGCTGTTTTATCCTTCGTTAACCCCCCCATTAATAAGTCTGTTATATAAACCTGCTTTAAAAAAACGGTTCAGCAATATAAAATGTACTATTGTGAGTTTAATAAATGTGAGAATTCAAAGAATGACATTGGGTGTTAAGTGAGGAGCCAGTGCAGTATTTCAGTGTGACATTCATATAGAATTGGGGGAATGGAAACCAGGAAAGGAGTGAAAAGAGAGAGGAAAAAGGGATAGACACTTACCAAAAATACAAGGAGGGGTGCCGGGAGGAAGATTTTTCCTCACAAGCATGTTTTGTTTCATAAAAGCAGCAAACTGAGCTGGAATGAAGGAAGGAGAAAAAGTTGGAAAAGAAAGTTGTAGGAAGAGAAGAGACGAGAAGAGAGAGTATTTCAGTCACTTTCTATCTTGCCCCATCAGATGTTTTTTTATCTGCAAACATTTTCACATCTCACAAACAACCCCGTCTGCTCAAAGTCGAGGTAAATGACTTATCGCAACAAGTTCACATAAACAAGTGGCGCAAGATTGAGAGCTGTCTACAGACAGGATTGCCACGCATGTTTACGCGAACGCGACTGTGTACTTCCAAAATCGAGTGCGGTGGGGAACCAACCTTGAGCCTGCTTAGGAGTGAGGACTGTGCCAGAGCGTTGCATGTGTGTCTTGAGGAGCTGCGTGGCTGTGATCAGACTGGACTTCTGTGCTGGAGAGAGACCGGACGTCTTAGGTTTGGGACTTGAAGTGGGACTGCTACAGACGCTAGACAGATCCTGAGGACACAGTGAAGAGGAGGGACACCCGATGAGTCATGATTAGTGTCAGGCATTGAACACGTAAACCTATTGCTTTTAATATTCATTAGAAACTTAACTTTAATTGAAAATGCAGCCAGCTCAAACATTGTACGTATATTAGAGTTCCTCCAAAATGCAGTCTACAAAATGTTACATATATAATTTTAAACGAAAAATAAAGAATATAGCACATATTCCTTCAATTTAAAAAAGTTGGTAATTGCGGCACCTGTTAACTAACCTCTGAACCTGAAGGTGAGATGGGAAGTCTGAGTGCAGGGGAGGACGGTCGTCCTCTCTCCATGTCAAAGGGAAGCTCCCGCCGAGGCCTTTTCTTCTTCTCCGTGTCCAGGTCCCTCATCTCCCCGGAGCCGTGGCCGTGGCCCTCCGCTCGTGTGAGGACGCCCGACAGGAAGTCTGCTATCTCGTCCTGCAGATCAGCCATGAAAGAAGAAAAAAAGCTTTTCTTATCAACATCATAGGCGGTTTTTGTTTTTTTGTTTGCAGAGGATTGACAAACTCTCCAGACTAACGATACAAATTTCCAGTTGCAAGGACCGACCTGAACGCAGCGGTCCACCATGGTCTGCGTTAGTCCCTCTGACTTCATCTTTGCCGGATTGATTCTGTGGAGGAAGAACATTTTGTGATTCTACCGATACTAAAAATCCACCGCTAGAAAGAATATAATATCCTCTTACTTCCTCCTCGTTAAACCGGCAGGTTGTGACTGACCTGAGGTTGTCGTCTGACCCTCCCACCACCACCATGCTGTTGTCTGCCCTCAGCTTCTCTCTGAACTCCTCCATGCCCTCGATGCTACACTGCAGAGCATTCTGGCCGACCACAAACAACACGGGGGTCTTCATGTCCAGCAGCGGGTCATCCACATCCTGCAAACCAGTAGCACATTAACATTCATTACAACTACTCACTTAGAGCAAAAGGTCAGTTGTTCTTAGTAGAAACTGATGAATGAAAATTAATGGAAGATACAGTCTAAGGTCTTACCCCTCTCGGCCCGTTGACTGTTAGCAGCGGGAAGCCGAGACACACGACAGCGGTCAGATACTCCATAAGAGATACCTGTAAGGAATCAGGATTTAATTAGCTGAAGAAGCATTAAAGACAGAATAATAATCATTTGCATTTGTTTTATGGGTTGGAATCACTTCGCCTCACATTAGATGACAATGATACATTATAAGAAGTCTTACGTGACAGGCGATGAGAGCACCAGCGTTCCAGCCAACCAGGATGATGGGTTTGTGGGGGAAGTGACTGTGAACCTGGTGGTTAAATGTATGAAGAAGTAAGTTTAAGAAACTTAAAAAAAGACCGAGTATGTTTTGATTATTGTGCTGTCTTTCATGCATTGAATGCCGTAGCGAATCTGCACATTGAAAACAAATCAAGTACACAAACATCACCACCATCACACTGCAACTACAGTCACACAAGGAGAACATAAAAATAGAACATCCTACCTCCAAGACCTTTGCTCTGACGGTGCCCAACATGTGCTCCAAGCACTGTGTGATGCCAATGTTTGCTCCGCTGTTCACGTGACTGTGCACCGGAATGACCTGACATTGAAACAGCTATTATAGGCACTTTACTGAGACTATTAAAACCTAAATTCCTAATAATGTATAGATTTAACTAAATGAGATTAAAGACCTTTCCCAAACAAGAGAGTTGCGACTGCCAGAATCTCATTCGCCGTGAAGTAGACAGGGCGGGATTGGTCGGGCTTGATGGTGCAATTAGGATGAGTGGCGATCCAGGAAGCTTGCTCTGAAACATACAAGAGAACAGAACAGGGATCTGGTGTTTAACTGTTACAGACCACGAAGAACAAAGTAAGACACTAAATTGTGTAACAATGCTTTCTATTACAATGGTTAAGTGTTACCGGTTTGTTTTGAGACAGGACTCCAACAGCCGGGTCCCAGGGCCGTTTCAGTAGCAGTGACAGGGCCTCTGCACTGGGAGTGCCGGTCTTTGCTGTTGTCAGCAACATTCTGTCAATCAGCAATGGCAACTTCCAAGACAACAAAGAGAAATAGTAATGAATCAAAAATCCCAGATGTTGCAGATAGTGGTGCAGACATCCGACAGTAAATATAGACCAGTTCTTACTCTTCATTAAGTTACACACACACCATACCTTGCTTTTGAGAGTCTGCAGCACATCCAGGTAAGCAGCGAGCATAGCGAGGCTCAAGGATTCAATCATGGTCGTGTGTAACCACTGCGTCAGCTTGGTGTCCCAGTTCACACTGGCTAATGCATGCCGCACCTTCCTGGCACACTTGTCCACAGCTATTCTCCGCAAGATTGGCTCATTGGAAGCCTGAGAGAAACAAGATCGCACCAGAGACAGACAAAGGCAATTTACAAATGGCTTCTCTCACACTCACACACTCACACACACACACACACACACACACAGCTTTTATTATCCAAAACATATTGCACTGGTTTGTATGGGTTTTTTTTCTCTGTAAAAATGATACGTTACTCCCAACAGGTACACTGATTTGCAACAGCCTTCGAGATACAGATGCATTGATTTGTGGGGTGTATGATGGAAGAAAATCATACAAGTCTATAAAGACGATCCAATAAAGCAGCAACCATTGAAGATACTTATCGTAATTTCGGGAGCAGAACCACTCCTCAATCCTACCACTTCCTGCATATCCATAAATACCCGCCTAACTTCTGCTTCGCTCTCGTATTCGGTATCCCTTCCTCCCTCCCCTCTTTTTCTCCTCCTCTCTCCTCCTCTACTTTACGTACGGTCCTGAGGAGGTTCACCGTGCCCGGGTGCAACGGCGGATTCCCCATTGACGCTTCTCACAACTGAAGCTCAAGCCTCACATCTCAATCACGTTTACCTTCAATAAATGTGTTAAATGCTCCTATTTGATGGTGTGGTCCTTGCTAGTGAATAAGCTATATAAACTCTAAAAAGTCCAAACAGACATTGGCGTACAGTATATTTCAATTAACAGTGCCTTTGTTATCAAACAAGTGGGAAAGCAAACACACTGTTGCTGAAGAACTTATACAATGTCTATAATTTAAAGCTCTTGAGAACAGATTTAGATCAAACTTTCATAACTTACATTTTCATTGGCCAGGCGGGCGAGTCTTTCAGCTTGTAGAGCTTTAAGGACTTTATTGAACAGTTTGTTCTGGGCCACTGACCATCCAGTCCTGAAACCAAACAACGATGAAGTCAAAAATAAGCACTTGAACTTCTATACTTTCAACATGGTCTCGATGAATGATAAATGAACAGTGGGTGGCTCCAGATGTTTGATTACTTGTTTACATGTTCCTCCCAGTCATCGGGCGGTGGAGGGCTCTCAGCAACCGTGCGAGCAAACAGAACGTGCCGCTCACACTCCTTCATCACACTGAGAGCTTTCTGATTATCGTAGAGAGGAGCCGGTGTCGGTGTGGCGGTCTCCACATCTAATAGAGAATCAGAGTCTCTGCAGACAAAGAAAAGAAGATATCACGTTACTGCAACGCAGAAAATAGCTAAGTGATCAAACTGATCACTTCATTTCAGATAGAAATTATGGATAGGAGCTTTTTAACTTACGACAAGGCTTCAGGCTGGCGACGAGGGGTAACAAACAGCGTCCTTGTGGGCCGGGCACTGCTGGCATCTGGGTGGGCATTCCACGGTTTGGCATAGCTGTGGTCCAAAAACACCAAATCCAACTCTCTCTCATGAGCCGACAGCTGGAAAAGCAAGGATGTGCCCATCTTTCGTGCCGATATCTGGAAGTCCTTATCCCCACCGCGATGCATCGTCTTCCTGGGCCCCGGAGGGCCCCGGGAAGAGCTCAACAACTTGCGTGGATTCAGACTAAACTGGAAAAGAGGAGCCAGAGAGTATTATTTAAAATAGGCTGAGAAAACTATTCCTTTTACTGCCTTTCCACGACTAAACAACATGACGGGATCGGTTCTACAAAGTAGCAATAGTGATGCTGAACATAATCTAGTGCCGAAAAGTGCTGAGGCAGCAATTTATAATTGATTAGTTGTTTACATAACTTGTTTAAAGAATATCCCAAAAAAACTCTGTTCAAGTATTAGTATAAAAGCTGGATTCCTACGTTACTACTGTTGTATTCTGCTTATATTTAGGTTTTGACATGAAAGAAGACAATTGCTGACGTTACCATTGATCATTTAACGCTGTAGACTAAACGAATACTCGAGGAAACAACCGTAAGATTAACTAACTTAAACCCTGATAGCATGATGTGACGTTCAAACATGCTTCCGCTTTGTCCACGATGAGCACCACCCCTCACTACAATAATAACAACAATAACGATGTTATATATGACCGGTTCAGGGTTGAATATAACTTATAAACCCGTCAAGTGTCTTGATGATGTACACCTTTACGTGGCTGTTGATCGATATTCAATATTTATCTTGAACTCTGTGTAAAAGGACTGACGACTATGGGCTGGCCTGGCATGCTAACGTTAGCATAGCAAGCTAAAAGCTACCCAAATGGCGCTTATCGCTGCGTCGTGCTGCTCACCTCTTCGCTCTATTATTCCATGTTTGTCAAGACGGTTTAAATTCTTCTTTTGAGCCAAAGAAGTACGTATTAATTTGCTTATTCCAGAGGTTATTATGAACCCCAAATACTCAGTGCGCAAAAGCCTTACTTCCATCTGTTGTGCGATTTGTTGCCATGTTAAGCACCACAACCCTCCTTTCCACGGAAACAAAAGAAGAAGGACGGTCAGGGCCACATTTCAAGAAACCTGGCAACCCCGTTTGTGGCGCGTCAGAGTTACGCAAAACATGGACTGGATTATTAGAGTCTGGATCCTTTACTCCCTTTACAAAAATACTCGATGTTAATTACCTAACACTGAAAAGAATGCCTGTGAATAATCGGGTTGCTGTTTTAATGCATGATTTAAATGCACTTTTCTACTTTACTTAAGTAATTGGTGATAATTGAGGTAGTTAGTTAAAATCTAGCCCCAGTTATTATTTTGAAAATGCAAAAATATTCACTCCACAAAGTCATGTAAAGATAGACATTCTGTTAAATTTCATTTATAATCTCAGATCACAAATGGGCCTCAGGGGGCTTTACAATCTGTACAACATACAATATCCTCTGTCCTTGGAGCCGAGGAGAAATGATTACTTCTAATAATAACAGCAGCAGTGGATACAATGATAATGACAATGAAATCATTAATAATAATAACAATAATGTCAAAATAACTATTAATAATAACTAATAGGAGTAATACATGACTAGACTCCAAACTATGTGTATGTGTGTCAAATCTTAAAATCAACCTGAGAAAAAAAAAGACTTTTACATTGTTCTAGTACTCTTATTTGTTGTGTTAAACTGTAGTGACGTCTTTCAGTAAACAGCCCCTTCCTCCCATGCCCCTTATTTACTTCCAAAGGTCCCTGCAGACACACTGTTTAAAAGACGGAGCCCTTCATTCAAAGTGCAGTTGCCTACATCTTAATCTCTTCACACACTACAAGCCAGACACATTTAACTGCCACGATGGTGAGTTTAAAATTATTAAATTGTGAAATTGTTTGTTGCAGCTATTTCTGTGTTTGAAGAGATAAAGTAATGTAAATCATGGAGGGGAAGAGAGTTGTTAAATGTGAGGTTTGTTAGTGAATAAAGTGTCTAAGAATGAGTTTTGACTCATTATATGACATTGTCAAAATGGCAAGACTTTACAACATGATTCGTTTGTGTTTTAGAGATATTTATGATCATGGATGTATAAAGATACATTGTTTCACCAGCGTTGCTCTTTTTTTTCATGGGCACGTTTATGGGCAAACACAAGCTTATGATACTTTTACATTTTGTTCACCAAGATAATTTTCACAAATGAACACCACTTTTATGATTTTTGAAGCGTGAATGCAATTGCCAGAAGTAAAAAGCTATCGGCTTTTGAACAAACTACACCACGGACAAATGAGCACGAGTATAAACACAGCAAGGCTGTCGAGAGGGACTAGTCGTTTGATGACATTTGTAGTCTCATTTAGCCACATATTAGCAACTGTTTTTTAAAGACATGTAAAAGCTTAAAAATTCACGAGAGGGATATTTACTGATGTATTTTGATATCGTAGAACAAAAAAATGTAATTGCTTAAGCTTGTGTTAACCGCAGACCAAAACAAAAAGCCCATTGACTTCTAGATGAGACAACCTGAAGTGCAGGTTTTAGTGTTCATTCCTGCACCACTCTATACATGTCTGACTGGAATGTTGAGATCAAGTGTTAAAACTGTGATGTTTGTTTCCAATTTTTCCATGAAGAAATATTTGGCTCTGGCTTTGTTGCTAAGTGCTCTGGTGTCACTGTCAATAGGTCAATGCTACCAAAAACCCGTGACACCAGGTAAAAGGAAAGAAAAACACCTACAGTATATTTGTGGTAAATACATATACATATGTTTTGAAAGATATTTACCACTCTTTTCTTGCACCCATAGGCATGACCCATTGTCAGGACAATGAGGATAATACATGGCATGCCACAGGATCTTCTTGGAGAAACAGTAAATGTATGGACTGTACCTGCAATGGGTGTTGCACTGGGTGAGTACACAGAGCTCAACAATTAAGGTATTAAAGGGGTACAAATTCAATCGAAACTAGACTTACATATTCTACTGTTTGCTGTGTATTTGCAGGTATTCAACCCCGACGAGATTTGCTGACAACTGTGTGTCAGTTTTTGACCCGCAGGCTTGTCAATTCGTAGTGCACAGGAAAGGCAACCCAAACATACTCTGTCCAATTCTTGGAGCAGTAGGGAAGTGATGGAGTGGTCTGAAGGTCTGAAGTACAGCATGCAGATGTGATCCCTCACTGGCTTCTCACCAGGAAACTTGTTTTGTGTGTTGAAACACACGACCAAGCAGGAAGCACAGCTGCCAGAAATTGAAAATAAAATACTGCTGAATATAAAATTTCAAATGAATAAATAAATCACACATTTCTACATTATTGACTGATTTTAAACAACGTAGGATCCAGTGTTTTGCGCTTGACTCATACTCAAGACCCAAAGTCAAAATATCCAGGCCTTTGCTGCTTCGATTTTGTCCATTATGTTTTAAGTTTGTCTCTTCTGATTCCCCCATCTTTATAACATTTGGGAGTACCCCCTAACTTGATTAGAATCTGTCCTATATTTGTGTTTGCACACTAATTAAGCCAGATATTCAGTTTATATAGAGAACTTAATTTAGCTTAATACTATAGTCATGTTGTCGTTGTTACACAAGTCACGAACATAGCTCACTGGTTTTGTGGGGAAAGTTTGAAAAAAATCAAGATGATGCAGATCAGACAGACTAAATGTAGCGGTGTAAAAGTGTTCAACATCGAACACAAGCTAGAATGTCATCAAAAAAGTTTCATGGTGTCACACTGAAAAAAAAGAAGTCAGCATGTAAATCTATGCAGCTCCACACTAGCGGCACTGTGAGGCAGTACTTAGGCACAGTGTGCTTGCTTTTGGCTTAATGCTGTAGTGCATGGCAAAATTCTGATAATTAAAGTACAAACATACTGATGTTTAGCAGTATGAACTATGCTCACCATAGTTCAGCATGCTAGCTCGCTTACATTTGCTAATTTGCATCCTCCATAAAAGCATTGGACAAATTGAGAATTTGACCTGATAGCTTGATGAAAAGTTAGGGGATCACCTACGTTTTTACAATTAAACGTGTGGGGAACCTATGTGTTTCCAGTTACAGTTTGTTTAAAGATGTGCTGGTTAACAGCAGTGAAAGTCCAGAGCTGATAAGAATTTAGCAGATGTTTCAAAATGTATAGTAAAAAAGCAAACACTAAATTAACTTTATTTCAAAAAGAATAGGAAAGGAAAGTCAGACGGAGTATGAAATGTCACTAAAGGTCATGTGTTTGCCAGAATGTCGAGTGGCACCAAAATAATTTGACATTTTCAAAGTCATGTAAAAGCAGAGGAACTAACTTTCCTCAAACAAGTTTGTATTAAGCAAATAAAAACAGTAGTGACCTCTTCCAGTAAAATGATCACCTTTTCGCCTTATTTAATGCCAAAGGTCCCTGCAGACACACCGGCCAAATCCCAATGTCCCCCCTTACGGACTCACGGACTTTGAGGCGCGCTTCCGTGAAGTCCGTGAGGGTTCAGGGTTTGAGGGTTTAGGGGGGACATTGGGATTTGGCCACTGATAAAAAGACTGAGCCCTTCATTAAAAGCACAGTTCCCTATGTTTTAACTTCTTACCTAAACACAATTCAAACTGACTGTATGGTGAGTTTTAAATTCTGGTAACACATGTTTGTATGTTGTTGTATGTTAGTAGCTGTTTTTGTGTGTTGATGGGATAAAGTAATGTAAGTCGTGGAAGTGAAGATAATTGTTATAAAATCCAAGGTTTGCTAGTGAACAAAAGTTCTAATAATTAGTTTTAACTCATTATATGGCATGGATAAGAGTGTGTCTATGTTCCCTGAGATCAGTACCTTCGCCGGTGCCATTGGTCCAAACACCAATTAATCTGAAACCTCAATAGTCCGAAAAATGTCCCATTTGTCGAAGAGCCTGTTTAATTGAACAGAAACGCCTTCTGGAGGAAGATAGAAAGAAAAAAACACACAGATATTGAGTATATTTGTGGTATATTTACATGGGTAAATATAAAAATATAAAAAAATTCACACCGGATGCATTATGACTGTAAGTCATGTGCATGAGACGTAGCATGTTGGGGGAGAACACAAAATTACAATTTTAAAATAGTTTGAAAAATCGTAAATTACTATGGTATCTACACATTACTGTTTAGTGTGTATTATCAGGAATTCAAGCCCCACTCGTTGCCTTGATTACTGCCTGAAAGTGTTTGATCCGGAGGCTTGTGAATACATAGTGCACAAGAAGGACAGATCATCTGTACTACATCCGGTTTATGTTGGGGTAGAGAAGTGGTGGCTTCTCATTGAGACTGAACTCATTCATTTATACCTTCTTTTCATATATGTAACATTTTTACATGTATGACTCATTGTTAGGACTCGCTGGATAAGAGCACCCTGTAGGATCTTCACACGTGGCTGTGTTGACTGAACCTGCAGTGAATGTACACAAATCAGTGATGTATAGGAAGAAAGACATGACTTTTACATTTAATCTATTTAGCCAACATTTTTATCCAAAACCCTGTATAATAAATGCATTCAACCATGCCAACTCCAAAAAGTGCAAGAATCATGCAAGTATATCAATGTCACCAAATATCAAGTGCTACATTTAGATACACTAGTAGGTAGAGAAAGCCATATTTGTTATTCACCAGTACTTGTTTCTTGCATAACTTCACATGTTTAGAGAAGAAAGACAACTTCTGAATCTGAATCTGGTGATATAATGAATCACATAAAGAAACAAAACAGATACAGGTCATCGAGTGTCTGTGTTTCCTATATTCTGTTCCCCATGTCTGTAAATAGGGAAGATGAAAACTTCAGAAGTATCAATATAATTATAATGCAATCCATCACAACACCACATCAAGAGATGAGTCAACACCTCTTTGACACAGTTTCTCTAAAACATTTTGGGCTTCACAAAGGTAGTATTTAATGTATTGTAGTTTCACGGTATTCTGGTTCACCAAGTGTATATGTATCTAGTGGTTGAAAAGCAGCCACCAGGTGGCAGGACGAGCCAGCAGATTCTGATGTATTCAATGAATTTTCTTCATCCCATTATTCCTCTACACAGAGAGAGGGGGGGAGAGAGAGAGAGAGAGAGAGAGAGAGAGAGAGAGAGACTTGAAAATACAAAGAGAGTTTTGCAGAGACTCTCAGAGTTAGAGATTCAGGGTCTGAGGATCTTTCTGTTGTATGGTCTTGTCATTAACGGAAAGCAGCGAGAGTGGAAGGTTGTGGAGCTCTTCTCATCTTTGTGCATGCCGTGCCGGATTCAGTGATGAGAGGGTCCCAACAACAGTGAGACCCACAGCACTCATGCTTTCTCTCTCCCCTCCACTTCAACCTCTATAAACTACACTCACTGCTCTCCTTTGGATTATTGTTTTTTTTATATGGTAACAATCATGTGGAGGATTGAAATAAGAATCTGCTCGGAGGATTAACTTTGCAACTTTTTCTTGATGGACGTTCTGCAATTTTCTTCAGCTTGAATAATGACTTTGTGCTGGAGTAGAAGCATCTGGTTTCCAGTGGTGTTTGGCGCTGTGCTGGTTGCTCTTACTGCTGCTAATGCTGGACCAAAACAGGACAGGAGGCCGGCTGGATCGTCATCATGCTTCGGAGGCTTTGATCTCTACTTTGTTTTGGACAAGTGAGTTATCTAACATAACCTGAGTCACAAAAGAGGGGATGGATGAATAGGATGGTTTCTGTTAACAAGTGAAGGCCATTCATGTTAAAGTATATGAGGAACATTAGTTGATATAGTGGGTTGAATAAGAGCAATTTCTTATTTTTTTAATGATAAAAAAAAACTTGAATTGAACACACCTCATGGAAGCATAATAATGCATAAAGTACATGTGCATTATTTTATTTTGTTCCTGTGCTTCTCCATCTGGTCTGCCAAAATGTTTTCATGATGTCATCAACATTGCTGTTGTCGTTAAGCCCTCTGGTGTCCTGTCATGCAGAAGACATGGATGGATTGATTGATGATGCGTTGCTCTGACAGGCTTCGATCTGCAGTTTAGCTTGGCATGTATCTACAGATAGTAAGTGGTGTGTTAGATAGATGTTTCCCCCATTCATCAGTCAGTTGCAGGCTGCACAGACTGCAAGCACTGTGCTTGTTTTTTGTTCATCCTCACTAACATAACATATACCACGTGGGCAGTTTTTATCCAGACTGGCTTGCCAGTAAGTGCATCGTTATATCTCCTCATCTTCTTGGAGTTCTAACATAGTCTGTGTATCTCATGTACAGGATGTTTGGCCTCCCTGCAAAGTTGGTCTTGATTTAGAAATAGTTTCCATGTTTATCTCACCTATTTATGGGGATCTCTGTGTTTCCTTTCAGCCATGCATCATAAACACCTGATCAAAACTACCACACTGAGCGTTTAACATCTTGATGAGATCATGCTTCCTTTAATTTCGCAGCTGAGCGGTATACCCATGCATTTGTGGGTAAAACTTAAATTATTGAGCAATCTCATCAACGAAGCCATTCAAGTGAAAACAGTAAATGTTTTCAAAAGGGGTCAATGTTGTAAATGAACAGTGTTTACCCAAGTATTCCTGACTGGGACTCGAAGAGAAAGCACTTAATTCAGTAGATAAATATGCACACAGCTCCACTGGCACTGACCGTTAACTTACCCAAGATGTTGCTTTTGGACCGTAACGCAATGCTTTTGACCTTTGTATTTTGCAAACCTGGCTTCAAACTACTTATTTTTATTACATTTCTTTTTTGTACCACAAGCCAAAATGTTTGCTAACTAGGTCAACCAAAAATGTATCATCCAACTGATCCTATTTCTTATCTGGATGATGGGACTGGAGGATTGCAGTCTGCCATCTCCCTCTCGCTGTAGCTCTCCCTCCAGTTGTCCTACATTACATGTTAGTGTCACTTCCAGGTCCTGCTGTGTCTCTGGGGGGAAATTAGTCAATTGAGTGCAATAGAGAGTAATTGACCTTTTAGCACTGATGTCCTCTACCTGCCCTCGCTGTCCTCTTGCTATATCTGCCCTCTTCTCTTCTCTCCTCTTCGTCTCTGCACTGCTCTTTCTCCATCACATCCAGATGTTCCAATATTTTGGCCTGTTGGCTGGGCTGTTTGTGCGGAGACTTGTGTCATGGTGACAATGGAAACATAGGTGTTTTGAGAAATGTTGCATGTGGGTGTGAGGTTAAAAAAACACAGTTTAAATGAAAGACATTCTGTTAAGCATCAACACTGTAACATGCAAGCTCACAAGCTGTTATTTGTTTAACAGATACAACTGTACACTGATATCTCCAGATAATTAAATTAGATGATAACAATACTGAGAAGCTTCTCTCCACCTGATTCGTTGATCCCTTTATCTTTTGTTCCCAACAGAAGACTTTGTGGCCGTTGCTATACAAGCCAATAAAAACATTGTCTGAAAATGTGAATAGCACCAGGTCAGTTTGAAGTTCATTAGTAAAGAGGGAATAGAGTGCAAGACGATTAACATCCACACCGACCTGGTTGTGATCACAGAGCCGGTTGCATGAAGGCTTAATGAGGATACTTTCATCTGACTCCAATAACACTGATATAATTGCAGGTGCATTATAAAGATGTTAACAGTAATCTGAGGAGCACGGCATCATTGCTACTCCTCAGAGTAAACCAGCGGTGCTGCCCAGAGCATTTAGTCATGCTTTCTATTCTCATTTTCCCTTTAGAAGTCTACACCACAGATGGATTACCGACCTACCGGGCACAGGCCCAGGGGCCCAAGGGGTCACGGGGTGATGACTGCAAAAGAGATGCAAAACCACTACTTAAAAATCAAAACTACTACAAAGAGATGCAAAACTGCAAAGAGACACAGAACAATTACAAAGAAACACAAAACGATTGTAAAGCAACACAAAAGGACCGCAGAGACACAAAACTACTGCAAAGAGATACAATATGACTACAAGTCTTCTACATGGGGACACAAAATAACTACAAACAGACACAAAACTACAACAAAAAGACACAGATGATCACAAGAAGAAACAAAATTACTACAAAGAGATGGCAAAATGCCATAAAGAGATGCAAAAGTACTACAAGGAGACACAAAACGACGACAGAGACACCCATGTCTACACAGAGACACAGACAATCTTCAGAGGGATGAATCATTTTATTTACTTTGTGTCTCTTTTAGTCTGGGGCTCTTGCTCTATGTAAGAGGCATGGCAGACTTTTTAAATGTCTGTGCATAGGGGCCCATTGTCTCATACTCCGTTCAGGGTCTACGGTTAATTTGATCACTCAAACAGTAGTACAAAAAAAGGGTCGAGCAACTTAAATGCCCAGCATTGCTTGAAAAAGACATCGTCACATAAATTTCACTTTTCTCTTCTCAGATCTGGGAGTGTGCAGAATCACTGGACAGAAATCTACAACTTTGTTGAACATCTAGCTCATAAATTCATAAGGTAAAAAAAACAATATAATTGTGTCAAGTGTGGGAAAACATAGAAATGATCCCTGATCTAGCCAAGTATATTTTTCTGTTCTCCTTCTTCCAGTCCACAGCTGCGGATGTCCTTCATTGTGTTCTCCACCGAGGGAAGGATCTTAATGAGCCTGACAGAAGACAGGTGGGTGCAGATCCCCTCAAAACCACTTTTAATCCTTTGCTGTTTTCATCATGCAGCTCAGAGGAAACATTGAAATGCCAGATTTGGACACAGGCAGCAGAGTTATGATCGCTCATAACTTTAAGACCAAGAAGATTCCAGACAGATACTTTCCTTCACTGTGATCTGTGTGTAGTGTCAGTCTGGACAGCTACTTCATCATGTGGTTTTCGACACATCGTGGGCAGTATATATATCTCATCTTTTCACAGCACTGTCACAAAATATTTTCACTGTTTCGCTGCTTCCCTCTTATCGTCTCTTATTCTTCACAGGGCTAATTTCCTGTCTATGCGCATGTCTATCTCGAGCCAATACAAACCAACACTGTTTCAATTCATTCATTGGTTACACATTGCTGGTATACTACGCAAATGCTGCCCTTATGGAAACTATTACTCTGTTACCCATGCCTTGAAGCGTCTGATTTAATTCAAAAGAATATGTTCACAAATTAATCTGACAAAAATACATATTTTCAGTGAGATTAGATTATCAACAATGCTTCGTCCTCTTCTGATTTATCTGCTCAGGGAACGCATTCGTAAAGGTCTGGAGGAGCTCTACAGGGTTCTTCCAGGGGGGGACACCTTCATGCATGAGGGCATCCTGAGGGTGAGAGGCCTCTGCATGTCCAACTCCAAACTGGCATCTTTATCTCTGCACTGGCTCCAGAGCAAACATCACACAGTGCAGAGAGCTGCGTTGGGTTAGCTCAAGGAGGAGTTTCTTATGTACTGCATGCTACCAGATAAATAGTCTACTGTTTCAAACCAGCTTTTCTTTTTTCACAGGCCAGTGAGCAGATATACTATGGAAACACTGAAGGTGTGTATGACTTTTCTTTACTTAGACAGGCTTAACTGTTTTAAGTAAATTAGGATAAAACAGGACTTTTTGATGGTATGATAAATGAATGAGCAATCAATTGTCTATTTCAGTGGGTATTTATTTTATGATATAATATTATAATATGGTTATACTAAGTCAGGAGGCCACCCAAGAGGGTCGCAAGAGACATCTGAGGGGTCGTGAGATGATTATAAATACAAAGAACAATAAAAATGTTCTGCTGCATTGAGTGAAACGTTTTTGTCTTTCCATTTAAAAAAAAAAAAATGTATGGCTTCAGGCTTCCAAACTAATGAAGGATTTTGACTTGACTTTCTATCATTTCAAAGCATCCCAAAACGTGTTTGGATTTGCTTCTTCACTTGGAATTACTTTTGTGAAGGAATGTGTTCATTTCTCAGTAAGAGGGATTTAACTCATAATTGATTTGGATGCTATCAGTAAAGAGATTAGATTTTGCATTCCTACAATATGGCAGTAATCTTAATAACTCTGCATGCGGTTATTTGCAACAGAGGATAAGATAAGGATGTGAAATTGCAGCAGGGGTGAACTAATTATTTCTGTCTGCAGGTTATCGCACCGCCAGTGTTATCATAGCTCTGACGGATGGTGAGCTGCACGAGGATCTTTTCTACTACGCTGAGAGAGAGGTGAGAGAGATAACGAGAGATTAAATGGGTCTCACAAATCATAACCAGGTGTAACAGTGACTGAGAATGTGTTGGATCAGATCAAACACTGACACCCTATACATCACCACTTTGATCTTCCTACTTTAGTCTGGACGTATAAGTCTAAGACTTACGTCTGAGCCCAGTCGTTCTCCTCACAGCTGCACCGTCTATCTAATGATTTATTGGCTCCTCATACCATTCACATACAACAGGTAAAGGTGTGTGAAGGCCTATGGATTAAATCAGCTTTGAGTGCCCTCAGACATGTTGACAGCAGGGATGGAGGGAGGTTTACAATTCCAGTAGCTGGAAATGATCCACTTGACGGTCATTCAGAGTCAGCACCAAAAGCCACAGACATCAACACTTGTAAAGTATTTGGCTCATGTGTTCTGTTTGGCAATCAGGCATCTGTGTGACATTTCTATTAATATATGACGTCTGAATAATATTATTCATTGGGAACACGGTGTTGCTCAACTTGTAGTAAAACCTCGAAAAACACAATCCTTTTTCTTACTTTGTTTTGGATGATGTTATGCAATGCAGAGGTGTAATTAAACCCAGTTGCTGAGCTTCTTCCTGTTTTTGCTGTGAATCTGTGCACACTTGACAGGCCAACCGCTCCAGAAGTCTGGGTGCCTCTGTTTACTGTGTGGGGGTGAAGGACTTCAATGAGACACAGGTTGTTCTTTTGTTTGTCTTAGTCAGTAAATGCAGTAAATATTTAGTTCTAACAAGGACATTGGACGTACATCAAATGATTCACATATTTTATAGCCTAATGAGCACAGTGTGAGTCAAGAAGATTTATTTCTCCATTATGTAGAGTGAAAATTGTTTAATTTGCCCTCTGAAAACAGGAAATTAGGTGATATTGTTGACCGTGTTCATATGAGCTACTCCTGTAATCAGTTATGCTGTAAACTTAACGAATCATGTGTCTTGAACGACTAAGTGTGCAGTTGTCGCTTTTGATTGTAATAACTTGTCTCCTCTCCAGCTGGCAAATATAGCTGATAGTAAGGACCATGTCTTCCCAGTAAACGATGGATTTGAGGCCTTGCAAGGGGTCATCGACTCGGTGAGTACTTCAGGTCGGCCCACAAACTTGTTTTAACAGCACTTGCCAACTAGGCGGTTGACACGTAATGTTCGTAGTCCAAAGGAAATCATCTTGCTTTAATGTACTTCATAATCTCTCCCATCACTTTGTCTTCAATCTATCAACACATTGCTCAAAGAGCAAACAGGAAACAAGACAAAAACAGACTTTAGCAGGATAAGTCCATGGAGGGACATTCCTGTCTTTGTTCATGACGACTGACGTCTGGCCAAAGAGGTGGGTCTTCTCTTAAGACCCACCTCTTTGGTGTTGACTTAAATTTTTGTATTTGCTAGCTCTAGAAGCCAAAAGCAGTTTGACGCGTAAGGCTGTTGCCACTGGGAAACAAGGTTTGTTGGGCAGAGTTAAAGGCCAGGCAACTGTCATCTGGAGCAGATTAATAGCAAACTCAAAGCTGTTGCTGAGGATCGTCAGGTGATTATGTGAGCAGAGCAGAGGGTCATCAATCAGTGTTCTTCATCTCCAGGATTATAGTTGGTATGTTCCTGGAGAGCAGCGAGTACAAATACATTTTGCACAACAAAAACAAGAGTAGATGGAAACATCATGGCCAGAGACCCCAGCGACATAAGCTTAACTAATAGGCACATAAAAGTCACTGCTGTGACTGAGTAGATAGTCCAAAACAGATTGTCGTGGCGTTTAATGAGCAATATACAGCATTCAGAGCATTGTTACAGCAGCAAAGAACTGCTAGGTTAACATATAGTATAGTTTACCTGAACAGCTAATGAAGTAACTCTCCCTCTGTGCGTGTTGTTATCCGAGCTTCTCCTTGCTTTGTTGACATACCCGGGACTGAGCTGTTGGCTTTGTCAGCACGTTTGCCGTAATTTGCCATGTTGAGAGCCGTTAAGAGGATATTGAAATACTCCCAATCACGTGTCTTGCACCTTTATAAATGCTCCATTATCTGAGATTTGCTGCCTGGCTGCTGAAAAGTGTTTCTCCTCATTTCCTCAGATCCTGAAGAAGTCCTGTATCGAGATCCTGGCGGCAGAGCCCTCTAGTATCTGTGCAGGAGGTAAGACGAGGAAGATGGACTTCCCTTTCATCCTAGGCCTCTTAATGAATGAAATCAGACAGCACCACATCTTAGTTAACCCTCACTGGAGGATAACAACTAATGTCAACAGATATAGAGCAGATGAAAATCCATACAACCATGTGTTGGCTGGATCTCTGAGACCCAAAACAGAAGTAATGAGTCATTTTTTTTGTTTCAGCAACTCCTCATAAAATTAGGAAAAGTCATGAAGATTCAAAGTGATTAAAACAATGTTAAATAATGTTAAATAGGGCTCAAAACAGAACATGACTATGTCGACATAGGCTGCAGCTACAGTATTTTAACAATTGGGGATGATTAAATGTTGAATTCCGGTCAACAATATTTGTGCAAAACTGCTTCTCAGTTAAAGCAGCCGGGATGTGGAGTTTTTTACCACTGAGAATTTGAGAGTGCAGTTCTTTAAAAAAAAATTTTAATTGTGTCTGAAGACCTGATTGAAGGACAATTAGGCCTATAGCTGTTGCGCTAAGAGACACTGAAAGTGGCCAGCATTGGTACTGGAGCGTCTGGTTGGAAATATCTTGAACTGATGAACTGTCTTTTGTTAATAGTATTGGGATTGCTGATAGTGTTTCAATTCTTGGGGTGTCATTTGTGTTTCTCCTCTCCTCGCTCAGAGTCCTTCCAAGTGGTGGTGAGAGGAAATGGATTCCTCCACGCCCGCAGCGTCGATAAGGTCCTGTGCAGCTTCCGCATCAACGACACCCTCACTAAGAGTAAGTGAAACATAGCTGAGCAGTGTTGAAACAACAGTCTGATTCCCTACATGCACTTTTTCAACCCACATGAGTGTTTTAACTGGGAAAACGTTGACTCAAAGCTGATCACTAACAATGAAAACAGCTGGAATAAACTTTTTGCTGGCAAATTATAAAATTCATCTAAATTACACTTAACTGAGCTTCTCAAAAGCCGAATACAAAGTCAATCGCACAGCTTGAATCCGCTGTGATCAAACAAACAGCCATGCTGGTTTTATTATGTCTTTTTTTTTTTGTTATAAACACATTTTTACAGCTTGGAAAGAAACCAGAAACAAGAGATACAGGAGAACCACACACTATGTAGAAGGGGGAAAAGGCCTTTTGGATACAGCCAGTTTCCCCATGGTCTTTTATTGGTGGTTTACTGTAGTAAAACCACTTCCTACCAGGCATGCCACAGTAGCTGCAGAAGGTGCTGGTCTAATTGCAAAGCAAGATATTCACCAGCAATGAAGTGCAGACAAAATGTCTGCTCCTCTTAGAGAGAAGTGGTGAACATGTGTTTAACCTAATGGCGTGTCAGTGCATCTCAATGTCTTTTTTAGTCAACTGGAGTTCATTGTCTTCCATATACTCAGATCTTGTCTGTCATGTTTAATATATTTAGTGTGCATGCTAGCCCACATGTACTACTTATTAGCTAACCAGAGGGACTATTTCTTTCTCTTAAATAATGATTATTTTGGTGACTGCCATCAACATTCAGCACAGGCGTGTTGCTCTTTAAATCACATTTTTTGTAAACACAGTAGAGTTGTGTCAGTATTAATGACACATTAACAATTCCTCGGAATCATAATTATTTCTGCACGATACAACATCCAACTTCTTTCCGACTGCAGCGGACATGGAAACAATTTGAGTGAAATTATCTCCTTATGTCAATCCCATTGTGCTTGTGCAATCCTCCTCCAGATTCATTCACTTCTCTAGATTGTTCACACACAATGCTCTGGAACTTGTTTACTTCACATCAGGGGTAAACCTTAAATGTAAATAATTAGGCCTGGGTTAGCTTATCTGGAGGTAAATATATGTTGTGTGGCTATAAGGAAAACCATTTATCTTCTCTCTATAACTATGTCCCCGCTGATCATTATTGTTATTATTATTATTTTTAAATATAACGATTATCATCAATACAGGTATATGACATCAACCCTAGTGTGAATGTTGGGAGATAAGACATGAAATAAATAGTTAAATGTTAAAATGTAGACGCTCTTTTGCCGAGGGTAAAATGGGAAGATTGATACCACGCTCACGTCTTGCTTAGCTTAGCAAAAGACTGGAAACAGGCTGAGCTATTATTAAACTTTAAAAGATGCTCGTTGGTGTATATTGTTGCCTCACAGACAAGCTAGGCTTTCCAGTTTTTATGCTAAGCTAAGCTAACCATCTTCGGACTGCAACTTCGTACCCACTGTACAGTTGTATCGATCTTCTCATCTTATTCTTGGCAAGAAATCTAATAAGCCAAGCAGTTGAACTATTCCTTCAAATGAGATTATTGCTAAATCCAATAAACTCAAATACTTTTCTTCGAAAACTGTAAATTGACCTTGCCGACAGTCCGTCCCAGTGAATAATCTCTCAGATATTGTACATCTGTCACCATCTTAAACAGTAATTCCAATTAACCTAATGGTTAAAGTTGATCTCTGGGCACTTGTCTTGTCTGCACCTCACAGTAAAATATGACCTCTCTGTTGACTTGGGGAGTAAACAGTCCAATAAAACATCATGACATGGGCTCTGGGATGTTTGCCAGCCTCTTTATCCTCAAAAGATTTATACAGAGAAAATCTGCAGAATCAGGCCCCCTCAGCTTTTTACTGGACTTTGTTATAATTTGTCCTTTAGAAGGCTCTCAGGCCTTTTCGTCATGCTTTAATAGTGCATGGCCATGCTGAGTGCAATGTGGGCACAGAGATGAATCTTTGGATGGGATCATATCTGGCCCAGTTTCTGAGCCGTTTTTTGGCAGCGTTGAT
>NW_022280039.1:2976924-2982226 GCF_004355925.1 Anarrhichthys ocellatus
CCTCCCCTCCATCCTGCACTGTCTTCCTAGAGAAGAGCAGTCGTGACCCATGCGGCTGCTTGTGTTGATTTCCTCAGTTCTGGGGTATGCTCTCTGCCTGCCAGGATAAACAGACAGGCTTGGGTGATGATGTTTGTTGGAGCAGCTTTCCCAAAAGCCAGCTGGACAAGGAGAGGATTTAGATTTGCCTGAAAAACAAAAGCTGTTGTGTTGTTGGTGTTTCTGAAAGTCATGCAGATGTCTTCAAACAGTAGACAACAAAGCTTTTGTCTTGAGAAAACACTCAGTCAGTTTGTTAACCACGTTACAGGGAAAGACGTGACATCATTTAACTTCTGTTAACATGAGCATACATATTGAATTACAATGAAGTCATGTGGCATTATCCAGTCAATAAACTAATACTGTAAGCAGGTTAAACAATGACATGATCTGAAGGGTGATTCAGGTCATGATTTATGGGTAAAACCGGTTCAGGATCTATATATGTGAATGAAAACTACTGACTGTTACGAAACTGGAATGTTTGCCTGATTCTTCATTTTCATGACTCCTTTCCATCTTCCTCTCTAGTGGTTAAGCCTTTGATTGTTGAAGATACATATCTTCTCTGCCCTGCACCAGTACTTCAAGAGGAGGGGATGTAAGTCCTGTAATGTATTAAAATAAATGTGGGGTTTCATATGACACCATCTACTCTGTTTTTCTACGGCACGGCATAAATGACAGCCGAGACATTTTTCTTTTTCTTTTCCAGGGCAGCAAACCTTTATGTCAGTATGAATGAAGGTCTCAGTTTCATCTCCAGTTCAGTTACCATTTCCACTGTGGGCTGTGTAAGTACAATATAAAGTACCAGCATTTGGCTTTGAAACCTAATTCATTTGGGTAAAAAAACACCAGAAGGGGGGGCCTTCCAGTGCAGCTGGTGCCCTTTTAATATTTTTCACCCCTGCCCCTCAGACAGCCCAAGTCTGCCACTGCTAACAACCAGACTGGACAACAAACTAGTAAACCCAAACCAAAACAGTATAATACAAATTTAGGATGATGAATAAATAAAGTTTTTCAGCATCAGCAGATTCCATTGAAGATAAAAACAACAGCCTAGAGAAGTGGTTTACATACTTTTAGTGCTCTACATTTTCAGAGTCTGTGTTGACGTGTCTGTCTCTGTCACAGTCTGATGGGACCATCCTGGCCATAGCTCTGCTCATCCTGATGCTGCTCCTGGTCTTGGCTCTCCTCTGGTGGTTCTGGCCTCTCTGCTGCACTGTGGTGAGTTTTCTTAAAACTTAAACTAGTGCAATAATAACATGCACACATGCTGCTTTACAGATAGCTTCTGGTCTACTCTTTTCAAATTGCCGATGGCTTCAAACACTTTGAGAATGAAGTGATATTGCTTGTGAACAATAAAATGGAGTTAAATGTATTTTCCAGGTCTCTTTTGTCTGGCTAACAAAGGCTTCGCATTAACCTAAACAACATTCCCATGGTGAGAAGGTTAGAGGCTATGAGTCAATAAGGCCGTGTGTCCCTTTGAAATCTTACAGCTAAATTTAGGCAACAGCCAGAAAGGTCAAGGCCACCGGGTGAACGTGTGTTTTAGTAATTATGCTGCTGTTTAAATAACTTGTGTTTTTATAGGTCACAGCAGGTGACCTCCGAGTCTCACCTCTTAATAGTTTTTCAGTATATTCACTGGCAAACCTAAACTAGTAACACATTCTTCCATCAGTAATGACTAATTTGAATTTCCAGCTAGTGGTGTGGAAAGAAAGACTCAAATAAACAGTTTTGGTTTGATATTTTGTTACTATGAGATTTTGAGAAGCAAGATAACTCAACATAAATAAACAGTGTCATGAGAAGTATTTTTATGACAGACAAAAAACATGCCTGTGACATTATTTAGACAGTGGCCATCCGGCCAGCATCACAACATTTCAGTAAACTCTCCTTCAACCAGCCACTTGCTGTCAAAAACAGTATTTCTTCTTTCAAATGAAGAGTGTGTGTATCGTGTCTCTTCAGAATCCAGTCCAATGTTTCCAGGTCTGGAAACAGGAAAGTTGAGAACTGCCAGAGAGAGATGTCAGCTTTAACAACATGGCTGTCCCTCCCTTTACTTTTTTTCTGTTCTTGTCCATTAAGTTACAAATTCAAGTCCGTGCAGCAAGTCTGTTTAGGAAAGCGATGAGAGGTTGCCATGGGGAAACGTTTTGTGTTCCAGGATTTGGAGAAGCATTGAGGAAAATCACAAATAAGAATCAGAACCCCTTAATTTGCCAAGTGCATTTAATGTAGAAGAAACTGTCTTAAGGCCTATTGCAATTGTGAAAACACACACTGACCGCCCATATTGTGACAGGAAAAGACACGGGGGGATAGTGCAAGGCATGAACCTAAAATAAGATCAAATAATACAATAATTATGAGAGCCTGTTCCGTTCCCTTCTCCCAATCAACAACCTCAGGCCCAAAAATCTGGATAGCAGATTTGTAGGTTAGTGCTTCGCTCTTGTTAAGTAGTAGAGACTTGGGAGGAAAAAAACAATTCCTCAGTAGTGTGTTGTTGTGTAACCATCCTGTTGCACGTTGCAGTGACATGCAGACTGTATGAAAATCCATTTTGATACATGTGTTTGTGACATTTGTGGTCTTCCGACAAAAAACAAAACCTTCCCTCCTTCTCCTCTCATGCATTTTTCCCCCCCTCCACAGATCATCCATGAACCCCCACCACCAGCTCTGGAGGAGAGTTCGGTATGAGCTGCACCGTCTCCACTCAATCTGTTTCTTATGACTCCAAAGAAAAGCCATCTTTTTTAGATTGAGACTGCTGCCAGTGTTCGGTTGTGTGTCTTAAACCTCAATGACAATGCGGTGTCATTCACTCCCTTCTTGGTATAAAACTCAGATTTCACTCATTTAGTAATTAATCCAATGTGAGTTAACGCCCTCTTCAAATAACAGTGAAATCCTGACCACATCCCTTCCTCTGGAGCTTTTTGGACCTTCATGGAATATTTAGTGACAGATAACATCATTTCACATGAATTTGATCAACAAACTAATGTTAATAAAATACATTTTAACTGCCCAAACTGCCCATGAAATAACATCAACCTACAATGCGACTGTGGGACACGTCAGGCTGCATTTATTTGCACCAATTAAGCTGAAAATTAGGTTTAACATGGTAAATCTATTCCAAACAGACTCCATGACAATCACGGCTTCACATACAACTTTTAGCCTTCATTATGGCTGTGGGCTTTGTAATTCCTTTGATCTGACAACCAGTACAGAGGGGACAAAAATAAGGGCTGCTTTTGGAGTGAGGAGGGCAGAGAGAGAGATTTTACTGATGACCAGTGAGAGGGCATTTGTACCAGGCAGCTCCTAGGCATTCATCTGGTGTGCATACATTCATGTAAAACAGTGAAAGATTAGCTTGTTAAATGGTTTATTAATACATCACAAAAAAAACCTACTTCCTGTCACTCTCCCATAGGATGATG
Organism: Anarrhichthys ocellatus; assembly: GCF_004355925.1. NCBI lineage: Eukaryota > Metazoa > Chordata > Actinopteri > Perciformes > Anarhichadidae > Anarrhichthys > Anarrhichthys ocellatus. Next base: position 2,980,452 of record NW_022280039.1, read on the forward strand.
AAGACTTTGAAGGCCCTAAGAAGAAATGGCCGACTGTAGACGCCTCCTACTACGGAGGAAGAGGAGTTGGAGGAATCAAAAGGATGGAGGTTAGATCCATAAACCATCTGTTGTGTTAACGAACACGGATAAGGGACTTAAAAGAAACCTGATGAGATGTTACAAGTTTACACATTGGGATTGTTAAAAAGGAATTTTGATCGATTTATGACTACCCCACTTTCAGACACTTGTACTTTCAATCAAATTCACTTTAATTACACATACGCTGCAGTCAAGCATCTCACCTATGTATTTCAAGTCAGACAGATTCACAATTATACACTCCTGACCGTCTGCAGTGTGTGGCACCGTCGTACATCTCTGACTCTCCATACTCCCTGTCATCAGGTCCGCTGGGGTGAGAAAGGCTCCACCGAAGAAGGAGCAAAGCTGGAAAAGGCCAAAAATGCCAAAGTGAAGATGCCTGAACAGGACTATGTGGAGGCCCCCACACGCATTCTCAACAACGGCATGCACAAACCCTCGGGGTCACGCAAGTGGTACTCACCCATCAAGGTAAATTACCAGCCGGGAGGAAAACTGTCTGGGGAATGTGTTTGGTCTGCAGATGCTCTTTCAAATCAACAACTAAAACTGGCAAACATATAGAAACAATGAGTTTCAACTGCTAAACATTAAAAATAATTGTAAAGGATTTGTAAGATATTTGTTTTAAGAAGTCTATGAATATAGCTCAGCTTACATTAAATTATTAAAGTATTCATGGTTTTGGAGCTCTCTGGGATAAATGTTTTGTATGCATGTGAACTGCATGAAGTACAACATCTGTTCAAAATTACCTCATGTTAATCTGGCTGAGGATGTGTAAGTAATAGCATTATTAAAATGTCGTAGTGAAAGTAGCATGAGATGTGTTAAGGTAATAATGCTTAGGTGACTACTGGCACACAGTCCCTTCCTCCAAAGCCAGGATGGGGTTAAAGGAGTCGCTCCAAAGCATTCAGTCAGCGGGGGGGTTGCTAATAGAAACCAGACTTCTGTTGGACTGACCTCCAGGGAGCAGAGCTGCACAGCCAGCAGTTTTGTGAGGAAAAACAGCTGCAATTTCTGCCCTTATCCTCAAAGTATTTGCTGTGTTTAAAAGCTATGAAGAGTCAGTTCACGATTAACTGAAACCATTTCAGTTTGTCACTGTGAGGTGGCTGGAGGAGTCGGATAACACTCGAGCTCGAGAACTGTGCTTATGAGTGACCAGGAGAAAAAACTAAAGAGTCAATAACAGAAACTTGATTGTTAAGAATAAAGGTCATTTTGAGACTAATTAAATGGTTTAACAGTTTGATTTCCTCTCTGTTTCCATAGAGCAAACTGGATGCATTGTGGGTACTTTTAAGAAAAGGCTACGACCGTGTGTCTGTAATGAGACCTCATCCAGGTGACAAGGTAAGGATTACTTAAAAGCCCCACAGGCATGAAACCATTAATCAGCCTAAACTTTACTGACTGACGTAAGGTTTTGGCTACGCATTAGCATTTGGCAAAGGAGGCGATTCTTTTGTATCTGAAAATGTTGAAAAAAATGGACCAGCTGTGAACAATGAAGTGTGCACAGCAGAGAGGCTCATGGGAAAACTTGTGTTGAGTTGGGATTTAGACTGCAGCGTCTGGCTACAGTGCACCGAGTTGTAAAGACGTCCTAGGAAGCCATTATTAAAAAAAAGCAAATGTAATTCCTCCAAGGCCAGCTGTAACGGGGGGGGGGGGGGGGGGGG
>NW_022280039.1:2982326-2994330 GCF_004355925.1 Anarrhichthys ocellatus
GGGGGGGGGGGGGGGGGGGGGGGGGGGGGGGGGGGGGGGGTTGTGGTTAACAGTGTGATGACCTCTACAGTTGGCAGCTGACATGTAGTCTGAGACTGTGGGATCTACAAGTGTTGACAAAACAAGTCTGAGGGAAGTCTGTATATTATCATCCCTCCCCGCAATAGATTATGTAATGCTTCACTTTTCATTGAGTAAGAAATGTTGATCAAAGAGCAATTATTACCCTCAAAGTTGATGATGAAGAAAAGATCTTCAGAAACGTTTACATTCACTCCACCGCAGCAGCGGAGCCAGATGTTGTAAACATTTTTCTGCGATATGTTTTACGTCTTAAATGGTCTTCAAACTCTGACTTGAAGAACAGAACAACAGAACAGAACATTTACTGAATTAAATTAGGGTTCTTTTTTAGGGAATAGCATGGTGGTGGTAGTAGTTGTAGCATAAAACAGCCCCCCAAGACAATGTTAGGGCGGACATGAATAGAAGTATTTCCCCGGTAATAGAGCTTTTGCTCCATTCATTTGCTGGTTCAGTCAGAGAAACTGAGAGCAAATTACACAAAGTTGAAGCTATTTCAAAAACCGAAAAGATTTGAGGCTTTTGACAAACATTTTCGGCTGGAGCCCCAGATTTATATTATTTGAAACCTGAAACTAGAAGATACCAACTACAGTATGTCACACCGATAGTGTAGAATAGTGTATTAAATTATGCAATAAATGTTAAATATTTCCATCTGATATGTTGGTGTAGCTATTAAAATAGGAATATTTCACTCAATGCAAGCATCATGTACTTACAAAATATTTTGTGATAACAAGCTCACAGAATGCCATACAATCGTACGTGTTTTTAAGAAGTACGGCTTTTTAAGGCTTCATTTTAAACCATTTCATGGACCAGCTGACGACACATCTGACTGATAGAAAATTAGCAACAGTGCTAAAACACATACACACATACAAGCAAGTAGAGCAGTTTACAGTGTCCTGATTTCTTTCAGCGCGTTCAAGGACAAGGGTGTGTTTCCATGCTCATTTTAGGAATCATGTTCCCTATTAATTTTATGATCTAATACACTGTAAGACAGCATGGCACATGGCAATCAAGTTTATATAATGTGTAACGAACTGGCTACAACAAGCAGAAATTGTGGTTCTGGTTTGGTAACATTACAAGAAATGATTGGCTATGACTTAAGCTTTGGCCTCTAATGAACCCTTGTCTATTTGCCAATCAGTCAGCAAGGCCAGCTTCCAGGTAACATGCAGTGCAGTGGGAGGAAATGCACTGGCAGTCTAGCACTAAGCTCAGTTTAAGCAGAGGAGCACAGGAAGCTACACCTGGGGCCAAAAGCAAACTGATCAGCTGGTGAACCAATCTTTCAGGTGGACCAGCGCACCTTGCACTCTCAGTTAAACAATAGAATAACATTCAGAGGGTCACATCCTTTGCTCCCCCCCACCCCCAAGAACAGTAAGCGCAGCTTACACACCACCCTCTGTAATTACAAGTGTACAAGTGAGTCCTCCACACTATAAAGCTCTTCATTAGTGCACTGGGGAAAACAGCTCGGCTCTGGAATCCTTGATGATTTACAGTAAACAAGCTTGTTCTGGTTGCAATTAGGAGTCTCTTGTCAAAGCCTTGTTTTTATAACTTCCCCTGAATGAATGCAGTGGTGGGATGGAGGGGGCCTGTGGATCCTACTGCCTGCTTGAGAGAAACCCAAGTCAGGGTGTCGTAACGTGTCATTTATTTATGACCTGGGGATTTTTGTAATTAGTAAAGGAATCAAACAGGGCACAACACAGCGGTTTTTAGGTTGGCTGCAACTATGATTCAGTGCAGGAGTGCAAGAGAGACGTCATAGGAATACTTCATCGTTACAATGACCATTTGTGGATCAATTACTCACCACGTGTTGCCTTGAATTCTTGAAAAAAATCGGTCGAAAACAAGAGTAAATCCTGGATGCATTGAATTAAATTCAGGTAGGTGTAATGCTTCTTATATACAGTCCGTCGTCAAAGCTGTATCAAAACATTGGTTTACAAACTCGTGCAGTATAATTCAATCCCGTTTATCTTGTCGTATGCTAAACACATTTGCATTCTTGCCCAAATGTTCCTTTTTAATACACTTCCACCACTACCGTTTCATCGTTGCGCATCCGCTAGAACTGAAGGTAATTTTAAGGGTGAAGTATTCTTTTAAATCCATGACATTCACTGCACTAAAGCAATACAAAAATATAGTTTTTTTCCCATCCTTGCTGTATGTAAGTAAGTAAATAACATTCTCTCTGTTTTTGTCTCAGAGGTCACTTCGCCCCGCTTGTCATCAGTCCACTGCAACTCCCCGATCCCCTCAGTGCAGCTGCTCTCAGGGTGTAGCTTGTTTCTGAAATATGATAGTCTCTCTTGCATGACCTCACTTTGGTTTGGACAGGGGAGGTGTGGTGGCAGGTTATTTTGTCAGGCTGAGTAGAGCATTCAAATGATTAACTTGTGATTGAAAATTACAGCATTTATAGGTTTGTTGATATTAAAACGCAGTCATGTAGGTGTGTGTAGATAATAGGAATGGCAAGGTTGTTTATCTATATGCTCCAACATCAGGTTTGTTTTTAAATTTCAGGGCAGATGCATGAACTTCACCCGCATAAAGTCTCCCTCTCCTCATTACCCACACTACAACCATCACTCATCTCCCATCTACAACCCTCCCAGCAGGACTCCACCTCCACCGCAGGGCACCCTCCCCCCTCCCCCAAGCAGCCCTCCATCATCTCCAACGTTCTCCTCCCCCACCCTTCCACTACTGCCTCCAACACCTCCTTCCACCTCCACCACTCCTCCCATTTCACCTCCCCCTTACACGCCACCTCCCACCCGGGCTCTTCCTCCGACCACCCTGCAGATACCTGACCCTCCGGTGCTCCCACCCACCCCTCCACCCTCTGCCTCCCCGACTAGTTCCCTGCCTCCTCTTCCACAGGGACCTCCTGCGGGGCGAGCCCCTCCACCTGCCCGCCCACCACCTCGCCCTGGCCCGTAGAGCTCCGGGAGCAGACGGGAGAGAGTTTAACAGAATTTAAAAGGCAACCCAGAGTCCCACCAACGATCAGCACATGACCATCCTTGATTGTACCTGCGAGTGCCTTGTGCCACACTCAGTGGGCTGTGGTCTTTCTGCCTTGTGAAGTGGACCAGTGAGGACTTGTTTTCCGCTATTTGTCTACTGTGACTTTTGTACACATTTAGCCCAACAGTGCAATTGCTCGGATACTTGAATTACACCAACATTCCCTACAAATGAGGTCATGCAGGCCGGCTCTAAATTATTTTCCTCCTTGGTCCTCAGAGCTGCTTCAGGCCCTGTGGTCACTTCCATGAATACGCAAGATTAGACGAATCCTCAACAGCTTGAACTAATGCCTCTTCTCAAGGAGCACAGTCACGTTCAAAATGATCGAGACACTAAAATATGTGCCTGTGTTACATTTCCAGAAAAGAGATAAAAGACTCATGTTGCAAATGTTCCACAAACAACAGATTTAGGATGATTTAGAAGAATCTGAAAATCCCAATTTTTGTATTCTTGAATGTTGAGCAATTGCATGCAAGTGTTTGACTTTTTGTAACATTTCTACCTTGTTTTATACAACATAAATGCATTTTGTACTTACCACATTTTCCATTTTTGAGGTTAAAAAAACCCAGTAATTGCTGATAAACACATATACACTAAGCGTATTGACACAGCAATGCAACATACGTATCTGAACTTGTTCTTGCAACTTTTGTCTTGAGTGCCATATTAACCGGCTTTATGAGAGTCACAGCTGGCCTAATCTTTGTGCACATCAGAGTAGACATGTTTTTTATGCCCTATTACTATAACTGACCTGACCAAGATGACTGAAATCACAGCATATGCTATGTCTGTCAATATGTGTACGAAAATATGTCAGTCAGGGAAAAGCTTTGCACATCGTCTTGCTCATCCACCTGCTCATCCACCCACGGCCTCTAGCAAAAGGGTTTTATGTAAATAATCATTTTGATATAACCATGTGTGTTCAGATATCTGGGAGTGTGTGTCAAAAAGAAAGAGACTATTCGTGACAGCCTGTTTAATCAACTTAAACAAAATGATCTGGCTTCTTTTGCACATGGTGCTTCCAGTTCCTCAAAGCATGGGAGATAACAAAAGCATGCTGTTTCATGGGTCATATACAGTTCAGTATATGGAATTTAAGGTTAATATGAAGCCGTTCCTTGATGGTGACGGTCTCAGCAGATTGCAAGCTCATCTTTCACTCCGAGAGTCTTATATAAATGTCATGGCAAAACTGAAAAGCCCGAATGTAACTTTCCACCAATACAGTAGAGCATGTACACACCTTTGTTGGTTTCATTCAAAATGAAAGTAAACAATCAAAATGTATTGAATAGGATTTTTATTTTATTTGTCTTCATGTATTGTTCTTCAAATGCAATTACTGACCAGTAAACCAGCCTGATTTACTTCTTGACAATGTGATAACAGCCACAGTGCTCTCTAACAGTGCTCCTCCTTTTCAAAACTAACGAATGTCTCCCACATTCCATTTATCCTTCAGATAAGATATCGCAATATTCTGTAACACTTATTGCAATTTTTAATTCCATTTTCTTTTATTTCACAATAAGTTAGACGGTTGAAATTGCCACTGGGATCACCAGGTTCACACAGTGGTTATTTGCAAAAAGCACAGAGCACCTCCCTGTGATAGAAAAAAAAGAAGAAAAGGATATGCAAAGCATGGCCAACTAATCCCAGATGTTCATATGTTGCATTATGTCACATGCACGAATGGAGTGAGCTATCTAGGAAAATATTAGACACCATCTAATCCTCAGGAAATGTGGACAGGCTGCAGGAAAGGTGTCCTGGTGCTAATAATTTGGGGACAGACAATGGACAAGTGACTTAACATTTAAGGTTGACAGCATGCAGGGACATTTTTATATTGGGCTGTTTTCAGTTAATTTTTCTTATTGCACAAACTAAATGCAAGATGTCATCGAGTCTGTTGCCAGCTTTTGTTTGCACTCTATCTTAAGAATTACTGCACAGATGTCTAAAATATACTATACAAACATTACATCACAGATTATAACTATTGCACAGACATATGATAAAAACCCAACAACAGTCCTTGGCGTTATGTTGGGCGCAGTCTCCTTTTGTACATTTTTTAGGAAGAATTTGGTTTCTGTTATATGTTAAAATCAGAGATAAATCCGAGACCTTAATTTGCAACTGACAGTTTGTTGAACAGTTTTTTCTCCAGAATTTGACTGCACCATAAGTGAGGCCAGCTTTGCGTTAAACCAACATTCACTAGTGTCTGGCCTACAGTCGGCCTGCATGCTAGAATAGATTATAAAAAAAACAACTCATGTGTTCACTGATAGTCAGGAATCAAACTGAACTCCACCTGCTTATCCATTTCTAAATATGCATCGAAAGGAGAGAGGCATTATTGCAGATTCAAGCTTTCAATTTAACTTTAAACCATCAACAGGAGCAGGCAGGATTTTTTTTTGTATTAAAAGTAAAACAAAAAAGTATGCAATTTGGAATGCAGCTAACATCTAATAAATACCAGGTGTATGACCAGCTGATTGCTCAGTTGCATTAATTAGCCTACACTTCTTGTTGTAGGTCTACTAGAAAAAAAATGGAGAGCAAATCCTAAAAAGTGGTCCGTCAAAGGGAGGAAGAAACATAACACATTTGGTCCTCCCATAGGCTGTTTTCAGAGCTGACATTTGAGCTCGTCATAGGATGAAAAGCGCAGGCGTAATCACACCAACAGTGGCTTTGATCCACTTCAGGGTCACAGTTTTGTAACACGACAATGGAGCCATATTTGGCGCTATTCGTTACAAGTAAAACAATTAAAACAAAAACAATATTCAAGCCATGTCTCAACTAATTAAGGTCACAGTGGTGAAAACACATGCTACTAGTTAAGCAATCACTCAGACACCATAAAGCAGCTGTGCCGTGTCTGGACATGCAGGTGAAGGACTTGACTGCAGCACAAAGCGCGTTACCTGAACTGCTACAGATGACGCTTACTCTCGATGCAAGACTACCCACAAAACTCCTTGTGATTGGAGCATGGAGGCTGTATTTGCTCAGAGCTGTGGCTATCTTCAGCAGTTACTCTGTTGCTGCACTTGAAGCCATTGTTGTAGTTAGTCAGTGCAATGAAATCCTTCTGAGAATTGCACTTGGTTTCACCAAGAGTATAGCTTTTTACCTTTCAACCATGCTGAGGCTCAATGCAATCCTCAGGCTCACGCTGGCAGGTGTGCTCTTCTCACGAGAGGGACCGGACCAACGTCGACACCCAAACGGCTCCACCTGTGCTTCATCAGAGGCCTTCAGAAACAGCAGCTCCTCTCCTTTGTGCTTTGGAGGAAGAACTGTGAGGTGGCTGATGTCAGCGCTGCACGCCGTGTCTGCACTCTGCCGCCGTTCACGGTCTGTTAGCGTGACCATCTTGGCCCCGTCAAGTTGGTGCAGTAGCTTCAGAATCACCGTCTCCACCATTATGACTTTGATTGGATGCGTCAGACCACTGCTGTCCACCTTACAGACGGTGACCGGTTACGCTATACAAGTACTTGGAGCCGTCGGGGATCCGTCATCACTAATAAGCAGACCCTGAATCTTTCGTGAATCTGGACTCTTTTAATACAATGTACATGAAACTAACCAGAAATTACATTTTTAACATCGTTAAGTCTGTAGCTGGATTTCTACTACCCGTTTTTATTCTAATGAAATAAAATGCGACATATTTGATGATCATGCACAATGTTTGGCCAACTGTCAATATTTCTGGATTTGTGCATGCACACCCTGAACTCCTCACCAAATGAGCTCGGACAATAAAAAGAAGTTATATGACACTTTATTGCATCAGCTCCACTAATACACTGTACAGTGCCCCACTCAACAGTAACTCAACAGAGGTTGCTAGGATTCAGTGCAGCGTCCTTTGTTTATGCCTCCAATCAAAAAAAAAAAATCGAAATCTGCTTAAAGCATGTATGTGGGCTACAAAAGTACCTGTAACATTGTTTAGTTTTCAAACCCGTTCACCGGCTCGGGAGGAGGGGTGCAAAAGTTCAAGTTCAGGCTTGATTGCAAAAGCAAAATCAATATTTCAAAACCTGAAGTAAAGAGAAGAATACAAGCGGGTCCCATTTCTTCACTACACAAATGCATGTGTACAACATTTCTTGGGCGTTTGAAACAGACATTTGGATTACACACGCACACACAGCTGGCATCTGACTTTCTATCTAAATAAACATCTTCAGTATAACAATAGTAGTATAATAGACTTAGTGCCATACAACTGTGTATATGCCCCTTTTAGGCCTTCATACGACACAAGCTACCAGCATCAGTACACGTTTGCCTACAATATAGGATGAACATATAAATATATATGTTTTGGTTTACAACTGCCAAAGTCATTGTAGAGATTTTTGGTTTGACAGTATATTTCAAATGACAGTAACATTCACATTTCAAATCAAAGAGTACCTTCACTATAATAAAAAGAAAAGAGTTAAATGTAACAAAAGAAAGAATAGCTACAAATGGTCCCAATATTGCAGTAGTTGTGCTGGCAAGGTGTGGGTTGGGAACTGGGTGCAACTTTTACTTCAGGTTAGTAACTTCATCTCACTTGAATTATTTCAGTTTATAGTTTAAACGTAAACCTGCGATTAGCAATAAGGTCAGCAGTAAGGTCAGAACTAAATTGTGCACAGATAGTTAAGTTCCAGTATAATGTACAGAGAATTGTCAAAGCAGAAATAGTGTATGTAACAAAACAATCTCACACCCTGGTGTATGTTGCTTAGTAAACAAGGCCGATTCTCATTAACTGAGCCAAGTTTAAAATACAAAACACGAGGTTTATAGACCAGAACAAGCTTCTATAGCCTACACACAAAGACCTTAGACAGCAGTGTACAGTAACAAGCTGTGTCCTCAGAAGAAAGTCAAAGAGAGAAACTGAGTCAACACTGGCAAACTGTGCTACAATTGAGAAGCGATGACCTGTGACTTGGAATGATTTAAGACGGTTGTTTACTTCAAATGTCGAGTAAAGACACTTCAGATGATTAGCTGCCAAAGAAAAAATATCCAAACTAAACTACAAATCATTGCACTAAAGGAAAAAAAAAAAAGAGTCAGTACGGTCTTTAAAACACAACTTCTGTCATTCAACAGCAGCTCCAAGATGCTCCCAGTGTCAGTTGTTAGCTTCACAAACCCAGAGCTTGATGAGGATAAGTCACTGCCAGCCCAGACCTCGCCACCACAGACAAAACTGCTTCTCTAACAATAATACGACAATGATGCCAAAGGTTTCTGGGAAAAATAGAAAGTGAGATACAGACACAATGCAACAGTGAGGTACACAACTGTTGAGTAAAAGATTGCATTACAAAGAGCCATGATACATGAACGGGACATTGGTTTCTCTTAGTTTCTGCAGACAGACGCTCCCTCGCCTCGTTTGAATGTGCGTCCGCCAGGCTTTTGTTGTTATGCGATGATCGGTGCGATTCACTCTACGGTCACAGACTTGGCCAGGTTTCTTGGACAGTCCACCTGTATTTAAACAGAGGGAGGTCAGTTACTACATAACAAACAGCAGCAATATATATGGACAACAAGTAATGAGGAGTTTCTACTGTTGACTGAATGCTACGGTCAAACTATCAAGTACGATTTAGCTAAATCATAACAACAACAAGCAGTGATACGGCAGCTTGGCAGACTAATAATTCCCAAATCCTTGCTCCTCATCATTTTGACGGAAACGGTTGTAAAAATTCATAATCTATTACTTGTCCCTTTAATACTTTTATTATAATAAGGCGGAGGCTAAAGATGTATTTAAAGGCGGAGTCTGTGATTTTAATCAAATACACTTTTTGTCAAATTCAGTGAACATCTGGTCACGTTCTGCTAGCTGTCTGTTCTGCATGAGTAATGATAAAAGATCTGGTGTTTATTCACGGTTTTAGTTTGTTTTTTTGGAAATGATTACATTGGTCTTGTAATATAATTCATTTATATTTATTTTATATTTGTTTTTTACTGACACATAGGTGGCGGTGGCGCTCTCGATACTGTACGTGTTTCTGTAATAATTAATATACAGAACGAGCTTATGGATTGTGTATTTATATGTAGTGATCAGACGCTCCAAAGCCTCCAGTCCGTCAAAATTACTTCAGATTTTTACATCATTATTAAAAAACTCCCGTCAATGACGGAAAATATTCGGTTAACGCGACCTCTGCGTGGCACACTCTTACAAGTCCACCTTATGAAAGAAAGAGAAAATTAAGATAATAGGAAAATGCTCTTGCATGAGGTCCATTGTTCTCAACTTGTACTCTTATTATTATTGTGACTATTTCCCACAGTGACCAGTATACGTAAACACTGGCAAACTACCGATACCGAAAGCTTTTAGTTACAGTGATGACTGCAGATGCAAATGGTGGAGATGGGCGAGTTCAGAAACTGATATTTCAGAGCATTTTTTAGTCTTAAGTGACAGGTGAGCTAATAAATCTCATCTGGCAAAACGGTTGCGATCATCAGTTAGCGCCGAGCCTGAAGGGACAGTACTTACGTCGTAACCTCGGAGGACAGCCAGGTGGAAGGAAAGCAGCTGCAGCGGGATGACACTCAGGACGCCCTGCAGGCAGTCCACACAGTGAGGCACTTTGATGGTGCGGCTGGAGTTCTTAGCGGTCTCGTAATCGTCTTTGTCACAGATCACGATGGGGCGGCCCTGTAAATCAAACAAAGCAAATCATCTGTCAATTTGGTCCCAAACCTGGAACCTCTCTCAGTTGATTTTCACTCCTCTTAAACCCACATCTGCCACAGATTACCGACAGCAGTGATGTCACGCTGGAAAGAGCCCTCCCTTGTATTTAATGAGGTGAAGGATCAGAGGTGTGGCACAGACAAGACTGTGAAAATCATCAAGCGGTCAGGGAGTTAAAAAATGCAAATAAGGAATTTATGACTTTTTCAAAGGCTCTGAATCACAATAATGGCACAAAAACCAACAACTTGCTTGTAAAATCAGAGCTCAAACAAATTAACTGAGTCAGTTTCCACCACATAATGTTTCATGAGCATTTTAGAGACCGAGTTACAAATCTGCAGGGTCAATCACTTGGGTTCACCACTGCAACAGGATATTTTCCTAAATATCACAACATTCATATTTTTTCGGGAGGCCGTACGTAGGTCTTACCTGGCGGGCAACAATTTGCTGCAGGGCGTTCTGACATTTGATGTAGGTGTTGTCTCTCATGATGATCATGATGACTGGCATGAGTTTATCCACCAGAGCCAGGGGACCATGTTTCAGCTCTCCAGCCAGGATGCCTTCTGAATGCATGTATGTGATTTCCTTGATTTTCTACACAGGATGAAAAAAAACCAAAAAAAAAAAAAACCCTCCATGGGTTAAGAAAAGCTATGCTGACGATGTAGTCATGATGGTTTACATTTCAAAAACAGAAAGACAGAGTGCACCTCTGAAGTAAAAACGAAGCTGGTGGAAAAGAAGGTTGTATTTGCTCACCAGTGCTCCTTCCAGGCAGGTAGCATAATGGTAACCTCTGCCCATGATCAGGACACTCTTCTGTTCGTACAGCTCCGTTGCCAAACTCTGGATCTCATCATCCAAACTGAGGACCTCCTTAATCAGATCTAACAGACAAAACAGATGGGAAGAAGGATTCTTTTGAAAAATAGCAAAGAAGAAGCAAAAAACAAAAACTATCACGCAAAATTTTAAATAAAATACTGTGTGACCATGACACTGTGTCACATGCTGGAATATGGTCTCAGACTCATAATGTTGGGAGTGGGAGCGCCAGCATGGCCAGACATTCCTCATCGTATGAATTAGATCTAGAGAAGCACGCGAGAGCCTAAAGCGCTCTTCTTCTGATCCCACTCTCATCACTTAGCTTCCTCTTCCAAACAACACAATAAAACAGGCTTTAAGTGTATTTGATCATTGGTTTTCCACCCCTTTACATTGTAATCTCACATGTGAACAGAATTTATTTTTCTGAACCAGAATACTTGGGGCTTGATTTACCTGGAAGCACCCTCAGGCCCTGGATTATCTCTCTGCGTCTGGGCTGTACGGAAATCCTGTCATCGCACATCAACAGTGCAAACATGATGAGGGCCACAAACTGGCTGGTGTAGGCCTGCAGAGCACAGAAAAACAGATTGCATGCGTTATTAAGGTTAGCATTATATTATAACTCCGATGATCCATGCATGACCGTAGAATGGCCACAACTACCACTGGACATTGCAGCCTTGCTTGTTGTGACCAGATGGCGCGCGCGAGCGAGCGAGCGAGCGAGCGAGCGAGAGAGAAAACAAACAGCAGCAACCAGATCCTGTTTCAAGCCTCTCTTTTAGTAGAGTTCTTGGACTTTGTGCTTCTTGTCTCCAGCAAATAATCTGCACCAGATGAGAGAAGGAGAGGTGGGTTTTAGTTTCTCGCGAAGCAGCACTAAAATGCATGCAGTTGAGCTCACTCAAGCTAGTGCTGCTCATCCTGGAGAACTTCGTGATAACACAACATCGTTCAGAGAGCACAGCCTGTGATCGTTCTGCAAACGTCACTGCTCAAAGCCCCAGCAGTTCAGAGACCATATGCCTGCCGTCATCACCGCCCACTCCCTCTCTGTTCCTTCATCTCAGAGCACGTTTGGAGGCCTTCCATGCCCAATTGGAAGATTTAATCAGTGCTCAAGTGAAGCAAAGTCATTTCACAGGACCCTCCAGACTCAGAAATGGCAGCGTCTAGTGCCAAGAAAATAGCCGTAAAACCTTGACACAGTTTCTCCTCTCC
>NW_022280039.1:2994430-3001930 GCF_004355925.1 Anarrhichthys ocellatus
CCCCCCCCCCCCCCCCCCCCCCCCCCCCCGACAACACACTAACCACAGTTCCTCAGAACTCTGACAGTCTGTGCGGGTGGGTCAGATGTGGCAACGTGGTGTTCTTTTCACCAACTTTTAATGTTTTTCATGGATAACAAGCCAACTGTAACCCTGCTAAGATGACCACCCATGAATACAGATGAAACAATTCTCTCAAACAGACACAGTTGTGGACTAGAAAACACATTTTGTAACCCTGTAAATTCTTTAAAAAGATACTGCTACATCATTTTAAAAAAAACAAAAAAAACTCCATTTAGTCAGTTGACCTGCCAGAAGGATTTGCCTTTTGATAGCATCAAAGTATTTCATCTCCACTTATTACATACATTTTGAATATGATGAACAGAATTGGAAAAGAGCTTTTTCCCTTTTTCCAGTGAACAAAACAATTCAAATTAGCACGATATAAAGAAAGTAGATGCCAAGTAGATGAATTTGGAGTCACTTAGCAATTGAGTGAGATATGTGTTCTCCATAGATTTGATGAGCAGGGTCGCAGCATTTGGTTGAGTTGGGTGTGTGGCCCAGCCAGCCAAGCAGTAAATGATGGCGTCTCTGAGACGTGCTCTGGGGCTTTGGAGCAGCACAATAGTCCCTGAGCCAAGCCCAAGGGCTGGGCCAGGGAGGGACCTGCTACACACTCTCTTCACTAGCTGGGGCTCAACTACTCAGAGTCCAAACTAGCAAAACCTTTTGGTTTTGAGAAGGGAGAGGAAGAAGAACCAAAGATCCAAGCTTTACATGAGTCGAGATGACAATATCAGGCTGTGTCAACTCACAAAGGGTTCAGAGTGGAAGAAAACGTCAGCTTCCAGGAGGCAGGGCCAGACTCAGAGTTTTCATCTGGGTTTCATTCAGTGGGCGTAGAGTTAATTTATGAGATGATGCAACAAATTGGTGTACAGTTTCTTCAAACTGGGTATATAAAAAGGTCAGTTCACCCAAAACATAAGTGTTTCCTCTTACCCAGGTGCCATCTATCAATGCAAATATTTATGGTGGGATTTGACGTGAGGTACACCTACAATGTGACAGTTCTCATTGGCAGGTGCTTGTGACCAGAGAAAATGGACGCATTGTTTTTCTCAACTGAGCAGAAAGTTCAGTGGGGCTTGGTGAGTTAGAATAATCTGCTAATGTTCATATAAATGTGTGCTAGCGGTTTACATCCCATTGAATTGTCACCAAGTAGTCGGTCCAAACGTATTGGCAATCATCCCTCAGGGACAAGTTAGCCAATAGGCAGGTGAGCATCAACCAAATCTAGGGCTGAACTAATTATTATTTTCCTGAGGTTTTCATCGTGCTATTTTTATCTGACCAAAAGTTATTCAATGTATGATTACAGAATAGAAAGAAAACAAGCACATTAACATTTGAGAAGCTGGAACCAATAAGTCTGGGAAAGAGGAAAATAAAAATGTTATTGCATTTTGTGCGACGCGACCCTTTATCTGAAGAAAGCATGTTTGTAGATACTGTAGACATTTCCCAGATAACGCAGCTTGCTGGTATCCATAAGAAACAGGCTCACCTTGGTGCTGGCTACTCCGATCTCAGGCCCGGCATTGATGTGGACTCCGCAGTCGGTCTCCCTGGAGATGGAGCTTCCCACTGTGTTGGTGATGCCCACAGTCAGAGCTCCTCTCTCCTTACAGTAGCGCAGCGCCATGAGGCTGTCAGCCGTCTCCCCTGGAAAATTGGCAGTAATAGGAAAACATAGTTCATGACATCCAACAGTTCCAACGGTAAAATATTGCTGATTTATTAGTTTGTTAGGAAATGGGTTTTGCACCACATGGGACTGATTCGAAACAGCTTAAACAGAAAAAACACAAAAAAATATGAAACACACCTTGAAAAAAGGAATAAATATACATCACACAAAACAAACATACACCCATTCAGAAGACTACAGCAGAACAGTACAGCACCAGAGTGGCACCCAGGGATAGAAAGTGGAAAAATAGCACCGGCCACCCCACCTGATTGGCTAATGAAGAAGCAGACGTCGTCTCTGAAGACGGGAGTGTTCCTGTCCAGGAAGTCACTGGACAGCTCCACCATGACAGGCAGCTCGGTCAGCTCCTCCAGCACCTGGCGGGTCTGGGAAAGCAACAGAGCGCTGTTCAGCATCATTGTGTTAAAACAAGCCAGTGGAGCTCAGTGCAGAGAAACTCACACCTGTGTCCACAATACAGTCATGACCTACTGGTCTGATGGATTCAATATGGATGGCAAGACAGACATGTTTCCATTATGTCCATTTGGTGAGGTGGCCACTCACCGCTACTCCTGCATGGTAGCTGGTTCCACAGGCAATAAGGATGAGTCGCCGACACCTCTGGATCTCTTTGATGTGGTCCTTCAGTCCACCTAGTATCACTGAAAAGCAAAACAGAGAACTCATCATTCTGCTCCATTAGTTTATGCCTCATTAAAAAAAAAAAAAAAAAAAAGTGACATGCAGTCAACCAGAATGATCAATGTGTTCATGTATGCGTTTGAGAAGAAAACAGTGCATTTATAGATGTTTTATTACATCAGTTGCCACTGAGAAGACTGACCTATGTTGTCGTCGAAGTTGATTCTCCCCCTCATTGTATTGACCACAGACTCCGGCTGCTCAAAGATCTCCTTCTGCATGAAGGAGCTGAAGTTGCCTGTGGAGGGAGGATCAGAAGTCAGGGGAACATTCACAACACTAACGTAAATGCCTCTTAAGAACACGGTGATGGACTTTTTATGAAGTGTGCCGTCTGAGAAGGGTCTCGTTGACACACATTAAGTGCATGAAAACACAAACCACAAGCTCCTGGAGAAGCAAAAAGATCTTTACAATGTTTTTACTAATAAGTCAGGCTTTCCTGAAAATGTAGGGAGTTACTTTCTTTTTGTTGCTATATTAACATATTCAGGGCCACAGTACAAGTCATTCCTTACATGAAGGAAAACAAACACGAGACATCAGGGAGATGAGTGTTTTTACATTAAAAATAAACTGATACCAAAACATGCGAGCGTTTTTCTGCCTGCCGCTGACAGCAATTTAGGTCATGCAAATTAGGTTATTCAGCAGAAACTGAAACAGAAGAGAGGCTGAGTAATGACAGGACCGCAAAGGAATGTCGAGAGCAGCCAATATCAGCTTACATCTGCCCTCTGCTGGACGACTGAAAAATACAAAAGTTCACATTTTTTATTGCGTCCTTCAGCTTTAAGAGTGTTCACATCAATAGTGGATGAACAGTGCAAGGCATGACTCCTTTTTTCATCAAAGTTCCCCAATTTAACGACATAGCAGCAAACTATTTTAATTTTATCAATAGATTTTAGTCCCGTTAGAGCTGCAACAATTAGCTGTTTGCTGGTTCCAGCTTCTGGCATATGAGCATTCGCTGGTCCTTTTTGTTATACGATAGTAACATTTTTTTGTTTTTGGACTGTTGGTCTCAGCAGGTCAATATCAAAAATAGTGTTGTTGTAATAATAATAATAATAATAATAATAATAATAATAATAATAATAATAATAATAATAATAATGAAACTGAGTAGTTTGACACTTTAGGAAATTAGTTTATTTGCTTTCTATACTAAAGTTATGTGAAAGGATCGATACCTCGGTTATGTCTGTAGGGTAAATATGCGGCTATAGCTAACAGCCAGTTAACTTGGCAAAGAAAGACTGGAAACAGGAGTCTGACTCTCTCAGTAACACAATCTACGTTCCAAAACCTTTACGTCCCCGTCAAGAAATAGTCCCACATGAGATCTGAGACATGAGAGTTAATCCTTCACTCAACTCACAACAAGAAAGCAATTAAGCACATTTCCCCAAAATGTGGAACCATCCCTTTACGGAACTCTATCTGAAAAGTTCTTCAATCCCTACACCGTTCATCTGACGTAAATTGAAATATTCTCAAACTAAAATTCAGACTTAAAGCTCGTGACTCTTTGTTTGATTTAAAATCCTATGTGTGCGAGAGTACAAAGCTAAAAGTGTTTCACTGCTCTACTACATACTGACTGCAATATTTATCACCTCTGGCTCAGAGGGAAGGTGAGGCTAATAAACCTGTAACTCAGTCGTCCTTTTAATGACAGTGGCTTCCCTGGGAGAGCAACGGATCCAGAAGGGTTGTAACTAGCTGGATGATAACAAGGATGGCCTCAGGGCTGTCTCCCATTAAGACGTACACAGTAATAACAGGGTTCAGAACAAAATTACAAGACAGTTCAACAATGAATGCCTGTAGGGGAAACATATGATCGGGAGAAAATCAATAGATCAAATGCCGACCTTCCACTCACCCTTCATGATCTGCTGCAGCTCCATCTGCAGGGTTTGGATGACGCGAGCTGGATAGTCTCCTGCCGTGCGCTTTATCCTGTGGATGGACAGCCGGCCTTCCACCACGGCAGCCACATCATCGTCCTCCAGGAAGATCACCCTGTTTGTGTGCTCAATCACCGCACTGTAGAGACGAGAGAGACAGACCACAAAGAGCTTTACAGCACCCTTCGCCCGGACTTTGCTGACTTCGTGCTCGCTGCGACTTGTCACTGTGCAGGAAGGAACGGGGCCCCCTTCTCCCGGAGCGACTGTCAACTGGGGTGGACTGTCCTCAGTGCGTGTCTGAGGCAATGTCTGCAAACCACCAAACCCGTGTTGAAACACAGACCCAGTCATGTTTACCATGCTTTGTGGATGTAACGTTTCTGTCCAAGTCGTCACAACTCTCATCTTTACAACAAATGTGTTTATGTTTAAATTGTTTACAGGACAATTTCTTCATATATCTAGCCTCTAAAATAAAATTACGACTTGACAAGTCGACGGAGGGATCACCAACGGATGATTCGAGTAATCGAATTTCAGTTGGCAGCCCTTACACCGCACACATGAAGGTGAGACACATGGAACTGGGGAGCATGGAAAGTCTTTGGATGCATAGATGCAGGTATCAGCTCACCTTGCATCAGAGGCAAAGTAGTACTCCACAGCTTTCTCATCCACAGGGAACAAGCAGGTGTCCTGGTCCATCCTGGGTAGGGCGCTGCAGCCCTTCTTGTCTTTACTGGCTGAGGGGAAAAAAAGAAAAACTGGCCTCAGTCACACTTTTGCATCAAACATGGACGAAATCAGACTGAAGTTTTAACTTACTGGAGCGGTAGAGCACAGGAATATGATCCGAGGACAGCTTGTGATCACTCCGCACTCCCATCAGCAGGGGACTTCCCCTCCTGCACAGCAACATCTCTATCAACCAACAGTACTTAACAACAATAGCCAACAACAACAGTTTGACAGCATCAGTAAGAGTGTACCTTGTGCCAACCGCCTCTCCAGGGTAGTGGACACTTTTGAAGACCAGGGCAAACGATCCCTCCTGGCAGGTAGAAGAA
Source organism: Anarrhichthys ocellatus (assembly GCF_004355925.1). NCBI lineage: Eukaryota > Metazoa > Chordata > Actinopteri > Perciformes > Anarhichadidae > Anarrhichthys > Anarrhichthys ocellatus. The sequence goes on from NW_022280039.1 coordinate 2,999,887, forward strand.
CAAACTCATCAGGCTCTTTTATCTGTTGATCACTTCAGGAGCAGTAGTGTGCATGAGCAGGTCCTTACCAGCAGCTGAGTCACCTGTTCCACCAGCGTAGCGAAACTGATGTCATTGTTCTCCCGGTTGTCAAACATGTACTTCACCAGCTTGGCGATGGTCTCTGTGTCGGTCTCTGATTCAAAGTCGTAGCCTTTGCTCTCCTGCAGAGACGGAAACAGAGTTAATCCTTTCTCCTGTCAGCGTGATGAAGAAGTATCTAGAATACCGTAGTTTATGATAAATATTTGCTCACCAAGAATTTCCTCAGGTCTTTGTAGTTGGTGATAATTCCATTGTGAATGACAATGAACTCTGCAGACCAGAAAGATTATGAGAAACTTTAAGATATCAAGATACCTGCAACCAGGTCAGAAAAGTGAGCCGTGTGGCTGTGTGCTGTGAGTTAGCTTTGCATCTCTTAACACAACTGACCATTGCTCTTGTCAGAGCGATGTGGATGGCTGTTGACTGGGCTTGGTGCACCGTGGGTAGCCCAGCGGGTGTGAGCGATGCCGAGATGAACATCAAACTCCACATCCATGTCCATATCTTGCTGCTCTAAAAGGGCAACACCAATATTCAGTATCCCACAGTACACAAAACGACAAATCCACAAGGCATCATTTGTCAATGGTTGATTCATGGCACTTGGCTTACTGTTGATCTCCTCATCAAGAACCTTCACTTTTCCACGTTGCTTGATCAGTTGAATGGACTTTGCATTCGACTCCCAGTCCTTGCCATTGCCACCATCTATTCCCACACCTAACAAAATACAATAAAATAACAAAAGTTGCATGAGAATTACAGTGATCACAAGTCCTTAAAGAAATATATATTATGGTGCTATTATGTCCCGTTTCTAATGCCAGAACAGAATTTCAACATAACACGCTGCTACAATTTACCAATACGTGGAAAAAAACCTTTAAGACTTCACATAGTGAATTAACTCCATTAGTGGGGCAGTAAGTCTAACCCAGCAACAGGATAATGGCTGTTCAATTATTCACAAAGACTTGCTTTGTGTTCCTAATTAAAAAATAAACACATCAAGTGTGACTGATAAGACGATTCTAATGCAGCATTAATGTAATGCTGCAGACACCATCAGCAAATTGGTGGCGTTATCGGAATAACTGTCCTGCAGGCAGACAATGAAGAGACAGTCAAGGAAATAGGCCAGATAAAAAAAAATAAAAATAAAAAAAAGTGTGTGTTGTTGATAAGAGCCTTTTCCATCTCGCTCACCAGCTGAGTCGTAGCCTCTGTACTCCAGACGGTGCAGACCTTTGAGGAGGATCTCAAGGATCTCACGGCGAGTCCTTGGCACATGGTAGTTGAGATAGGCAAAGATTCCTGGGAAGAAGAAGGAACAAAATCTTTAAGTCAGAGCTGCGTTTCTATATAAAGAAGTTCTGCCCTCTAAAATAGACCTTTTTGTTAATTACGTCTTCCTTTAAAAAGTATTCTTAGAAGTGCAGCTGAAAGCAAAGACTGATTGAAAAGCCTTTCAAGAATAAAAAAAAAAAAGTATATTACAATGTTATGCATATTTTGATTGCATACAAATCTGTGCAAAATCACAGAAAATAATCTGTGGTCTACCGTCTTTACATCATTCTTGGAATTGTTTATCTGTACAAATGAATTTTGTAAAACCAAAACATGACAGTCATACCATCTCGGTATAATTCCACCTGAAGTCGATAGATAATAATATTTACACTAATACGAGAATGAAGATATAAAGTTTGAAACCAACATTAATATAATGTGATTCCTTAAGATGTGACGAAGTGGGATAAGCATTACCAAGGGATGTCAGCCTCTACTATTTACTAGACTAAAAGTCAAAAACTCAACTGTTCACATGAAACTTACAGGAGCACAGAAAAACAACTTTAGTCTGGGCAAGGCCAGCTTACAGACAATAGGTGCAGTACGTCCATAGACAAGGCATTCTGCAAGCTCATATCTCATGCCTCAGGAGTGTCACAAT
>NW_022280039.1:3007324-3027223 GCF_004355925.1 Anarrhichthys ocellatus
TCATCAGACTAAACGGAGACAGAAAGGAAACAAGCTGTTGCAAACAATGGCAATATAATGTGCTTCACTATGAGGTTCATGTAAACGTGACCTGGTTTTACCCGTGATATGGTGATAAAGTCTGGGCCCAGGAAGACACTCTTGACTCCCTCAATCCTAAATAGCTGTCTGAAGACAACACAGAACTTTACTGAACCTTTTTTTACATTTGGAATGAAACACAAGGTTATTTGACACTTAAAACAAGGCTATACTAATCAAACCAAAAATAAATATTGTGCTTAAAAACAGAAAGAAATGATCTGTGCACTCGTGTTGCACACTGAATATTTGAAACGGTTTCAATACTCATTTTCTGTAGAATCGATACACAGATACCAGCTGCGCTTTCTGCTCTCTCTTCTCTCCAACAACAAGTTGACACACACACACTGATATTTACCTTTTAATAAAAATTTAAAATGTTATGCCCTCAATGTTGTGACAATTTTTCCCTGTGTATTGAATATCGATTTTTTTCCAAGGCATTGCATCGAAGTTAAAATCTCAGTATCCTGACAAATTATTCTGCACCATGTCTATTACACTTTTTGAAATGTCATTCATGGTTTTAGGTTGCAGACAGTCCTCTTTACAAATGGATGTTATTTTGTAGGAACGGTTTGCAAAAAACATGGACATGGAGAACAAAATGCTGTCCAATGGTTCAACCAGACTGACAATTGAAAGTGCAGAAAGAGACAAAGATCTCTCTGAACAACAGATAAATAAGAATAGAATTACCAGTCACTGGTAAAAGAAACTGGAAGCTTAACATCAAAATCTGTGCAGATTGGGAACAAGTACAAGTACCTGTTTCAGTGTCAGGTCCACAAAAAAATGATTGAAGTAAAAGAAGAAAAACATCAATATAACAGGCGACTCCAAACGTTTAAACAGCTGTTTCAACAACTTCTAATCTAAGATATTATTTACTACAGCACATACAGTAGAGAACAAAGAATGCTTTTAAGCTCAATTAGATGCAAACACTCAAACAAGCAACCGCAGAAACAGAATCTAATTGTGCATTGCTTCACACATTTAAAGGCATTGGAATCAAGGACAACCTGAGCAGCACACAGAAGTCTTTGCTATTTCTTATTTTGTGAGTGTAGATGTTGCTTTGGTTCTCATGCAACTGGTATGGCAGGTGAAAAAAATCTTACCAAACACAAATGCAACTATTAATTATAAAGGCTGCATTCAATTTCGGAGTGAGATGCCGGGAACACAGCAAACATCAATATTATCATTTAAAGCTGTGCTTTTCCTGCTACTGTGTATCAAAATGCCTGCAGTGAAATCAATGAATTACTCTCCATTCAGTAACCCTATATTTAAGAAGTCATATACCTGGCTAAGGCTGAGGTGTGAGCGTCACGAGGGCTGGCAAAATCCATAGTCCCTGAGTCAAGAACTGTGCGACCAGGCAGAAACTTTAGGCTGTTTGGATTTGGTGTGTCCTGGGTCTGCACAAACATTGTCCTTCCTGGAAGGAGACAAAACATGAAGACAAGAATGTAACATTAGTCATATATAGTGTTTTCCTAGTTTGACGGCTACAAGGATGCTGCAGGGATACAAACCAGGAACAACCCAATGGGGGTTTTGTGGCCATCTGTTTGGGACTGCTGTGTTATGTGAAGGCCAGTGTAAACCGGCGCTCTGATAGCCACTGACTGCGAGACTGCAGACCACAAAAGAGAGATTCCAAAGGTTACTACAGCAAAAAACACACTTCAGTAACAAATGTATGCTGCTAAAAACTGAATATTCACTGTCCATGCAAGCCTTTTTCATTTCCTCACTACCACGTAGGAGGGAGTTACAGATTCAAAGAGGAATCAGTTGTGTAAAAACAATTGACAAGGAGAAGTCACAATACACGTCTGTGTTTTGACTGAATTACATAAATTAGCATTTATTGTAAAGCACCTTTATCTGGCAAAATGCAGAATGTTGTGGTTACTGGCATTAAAATACATCCAGATATACACCATGGCATATCTATCATCTTATTTGTGTGGCAAAGTGTTGCAGTGATTTGTTACTGTCGCCTCAAAGAAAGTTCTGGTGTCGAACATTTCTTTTCTAAAAACATGCAGGTTAGGTTAATTGGTGACTCGAATTGCCCAATTGTGTGAATGAGAGTATGAATGATTGTCTGCTTCTATGTGTCAGCCCTGACCTAGATATCTATATGGTATTATAAATTTGGTATACATCCAGCCAATTGTTATGAGAAGTCACATGATTATTTGAATGGAAGTTACTAGTTTGTCATACAAAAATGTACAAGAATGACACAGCTTTACATCAGATAGAAGACACTGCATACAACAGTATCAGCAAAGTAACTACGAAAAACCCACTTCTAAAAATCATTGGAGGGAGCATTTTGACATGTAATCAGGTTTATTTTCTAACAAAACAACTCCACATATAAAATCAAAAGGTACACTGAAGAGTTCTGTCAGTGACAATATCTCAATCCGCTCGAGTACTAGTGGCAGCTTGTTATTTCCTCACAGACTTTAAGCAGATGCACATCTGGACTCAAGGCTGTAGATCACTAACTAGCTACTGAGAAAGGCCACAACTAGAATTTGACTTATAGGTGTAGGTTAGTTATTTAATGTTAGTTTATAGTATGGCATTAATTGAACATTGTCAAAACACTTTGATATCTGTGTGACTCAGGTGTTAATAGTTAAAACAGTAAAAGACACGTTCATTACACCATGCTGCTATAATAACTAATAGTCCTTGTGCGTCACTCTGTAACTTAGCTAGCTAGCTAGCCGCTAACAGTTAACGTCGGTCGACCTCTTGTAACGCTACTTGAGAGGTCGATGCATCAGTACAAGCATTAAAAAAGTAAAATGAGAGGACATCGATACCTCACACATGACAGACAGTTTAACTTACGAACGTGAAAGCCTCGCTGAAACACCCAACAACCTGCCGACCTGCCTGTAAGTCGCCATGTTTGTTTTGGTTACTTAATACACCGGAAGTGACGTGTATTATTGTGCGTTTGCTTGACTTCACCCCTCAAAATCCGACCATCTGCTATCGTCAAGTGCAATTTTTTCGAAATAACGTTAAACTGCATTAAATATGCCGCCTGGCAAAAACTTCAGACGTAGAAGGAACTCGTCAGATGTGGAGGAGGATGAGACGACTAGAGAAGTCAGGTAAGACACAACGAGAACAAAACACTAGCTAACGTTAGATCAACGTCATGTTAGCTAAGGTAGCCAACAGCTACATCCGTTAAAAACTAACTTGCTGTGTATCAACGGACTTTGTGTCTTTGTATTTTATTGTTTTGTTTTATGCCATTTATAATTTACGTGTATTTCTTTGTCGTTTAGATCAAAAGTAGAAGAAGCGAAGGAGCTACAGAGTTTGCGGAAACGACAGACCGGAGTCAGGTAACGTGCATGTTAAACGTGTTTCTCAAGCTATGAACATGTTTCAATAGACTTATGAAACAGAGATGTAAATGGGTATCTCCTTTTTGTTCAGTGTGACCGCCCTGTTGGTTGGGGAGAAACTGCCACCAGATGCTGAAACTGATGTGAGTGACCTGTTTATAATTTGTATTTGTTTAGATTAACCGTTTGTGTGTGTGTGTTTATTTGGTTTCATTCATCGTTGTTAAAATAAAACCTCTCTTCTAGAATGACCCTTTCAAACTGAAGACCGGAGGAGTTATAGACTTGAAGAAAGCCATGGAAAGGAATAGGGACGTGTAAGTAAAGCACATACTGTTTTAATAATTGTGTCGCAGTGCGATTAACATATTGCATTTGGTCTAGTATGTTATTGCAACATGTGTGTCATCACATCTGACGCTGATTTGACTCCAGATGATCTCTGTTCCACATGCAGGATAGAAGAGGAGACGGACCTGAACCTGGGCACTTCCTTTTCTGCTGAAACCAACAGAAGAGATGAGGATGCGGACATGTACGTCTTTTTATTTTTCTTCATTTGTGACATACAGACACAGCCTCACTCTCTTTGGCATTAAGTTAGGTCAGGGGTCGGCAACCTGCGGCTCTTTAGCCTCTCTGTTGCGGCTCCATGAGGTCCCCAACTGGCGCACCGGATCCGGACCCAGGAACTAAAAACCGATAGATAATTCGGAATTATACATATTTGGCACCGAGTTTAAACTTTAACCGGCGCCTCTTATTCAGCCGTTACGGCACTTGTTCGGCGGTGCAGGAAACACACCGACCATTGAAAATCACATCACGTGATGCAGCTCAGCCAATCAAATATGGGTATTCTGACAAGTTTCCTAACTCAAGCGAGGTTTACACACACGTGACACATGGAGGAGAGACGAGGAAATAGAAAGAAGAGCAGGGAAATTGCACTAATCGAAGAAGTTATCTCACATGACTCTCTCTAAAAAGAGAAACGTGTTCAGAGAGAATATAATTTATAAGCAAGAATGAACAGAATCTTATATGTTAATTATTCCCACAGGCAGTTAAATCCTCTACCTTTTCCCTGCAGGTGGCTAATCATGATTTTCAGACCCCCACCTTCGGTAAACTATCAATGGATAAATCCAAAAAAAGAAAAGTCACGGAGGAAAATAGATAGTTTAACTCTGCGTGGACGTTTTCATTTGCTTTCACTGCCAACGATGCTGACTTACCTGTATGCTTCCAGAACAAGCACACAGCATTTGCTGAAAAGTGTCACGCTGGAGATGAGCGAAAAAGAGCGATTTCTCAGCTGCTGCAGCAAACTCTCCTCGTCATAAGAGTTTAATATTGTTATATCAGGTAAAATTGCAAAAAAAAGTCAAGAATTGTCTTTATTCTTGTTCTATATTTTCATAAATACAACAAACTATAGTTTCTGTATATATAACTTTATAAGCTGTGATATCAAATAGCTTTTGCGGCTCCAGGCGAATTTTATTTGGTGGGAAATAGGGCAAAATGGCTCTTTGGACAGTAAAGGTTGCCGACCCCTGAGTTAGCTGAAAGGTTCATCCCAATCACCACCTCAACCAGAGCACCTCTTTCTTCATTTGTTTGAATGAGCATATCTACATTTTAGATTTCTAAAATTACAAAAGATTGACATCCACAACATAGTTATGGATACTCACTCACAGTTGTTAACAAAGGGCTTCATGGAAATATTTTAAAATCTAATTTCTTTCATGAATCTACCCTCACAGGATGAAATATATTGAGACAGAGCTGAGAAAGAAGAAGGGGGTGGTGGAAGCCGAGGAACAGAAAGTTAAGGTGAAAAATGCAGAGGACCACCTGTATGAGCTGCCTGAGAGCATCCGAGTCAACTCCGCCAAGAAGACAGAGGAGATGTTGTCCAATCAGATGTTGAGTGGGATCCCTGAAGTCGATCTCGGCATCGAGTACGTATCGGAGATTCTCAAAGTGATCCTGTGGATTATTAATATTTGGTCACACGGCAGTGGCTAGCTTACAACTCTGTTACTGACCACCTGCTTCTGTGGTTTCTTTCGCAGTGCAAAGATAAAGAACATTATCCAGACAGAGGACGCAAAGGCCAAGCTTCTGGCGGAACAAAGGAACAAGAAAAAAGACCAAGGCACGTCATTTGTACCCACCAACATCGCCGTCAACTACGTCCAACACAACCGCTGTGAGTCCTGTCAATATATAAACATTGGGTTTCAAATAGTGAGAGCACACCAGAAGGTAATGAGAGGTGAAATGTTGGTTAAATATATAAATGGCTTTTTTCAGTCTATCGTGAGGATGTGAACGCACCACAGAGGCACCACAGACCCCGAGAAGAGCCCAAAGCAAGGCCGCTGCGTGTGGGAGACACGGAGAAACCGGGTCCAGAGGGTAAGAGACTGTTCACAGCTGTGCACTGGTCCTTCTTGTATACCAGCTCAGTAACAGTAGACTGCAGGACACTGCTACAGTCGGTGTAAGCACACTAAAACAGGAGCATATATAATTGTACTTGTTTTGATAAACTCTCAGGCATTAGTGACTTGATTTGGAACATTGTTTATTCAAATAGTACGACATTTGCTCACTGCTCTTCTGAAACGTATAATCTGATTTATACCCTCTTCTGTTACTCCACAGTTTTGTCACCAGCCAACTTCCGTAAACGTCCAAACAACGAAAAGGCCACAGATGACTACCATTACGAGAAGTTCAAGAAGATGAATCGCCGATATTGAGGAGCTGGATGTTTTTTTTTTCTTCCCAAGAATAATTTACTCAACTTGAGATGCATCTTTATTAAGATTGAAGCCCCCAGATGAGCCATGAAGATAATTTGACAAACTGTTTTTTTCAAACCAAACCCAAGTCAGTGTAGTGCTTTGTAAATATTGTAAACAACTTCTTGTGGTTAACTGTAAACAGTACATTTGCTTTGTGATGTGTCATGTTTAAGGAGAACTCCACATAAAGGAAATCACATGGCCTAAATGGCTCAGGATTGTCTGATAACCAAGGAAAACTAAGTGTTAAATTGAGTGGTATTCCTGCTATGAATTGAAAGCAGTTCGCTTCTTATTCCTTATAGTTGTATACTTGTTTGAAGGGCTTTAAAAGAATAAAAACATGTAAAACTACAATATTTAAGTTGTCCTTTAATGTGACTAGTGTTTTAAAAGTAAAAAACAAAACGGATATAAAACATTACAAACTAAATGTCACAACATACTCATTCAAAGTCCAACTTAAAAATAGAAACAAATGTATACTGGTAATCCACTGCTGCAGAGGTACACTAAAAAATAAGTTGTCTGCATTTTTGGCTTTACTTAAATATACAGTAAATCTATGAATGCAGATTCATAAGTTCATTCTGAAAGTCGTTTAAAATGAGGGGAATGTTACAGCTGATGCGTTTCACAGGCCATCACTCGGATTCTAATGACTTTTTCCAGGTATTTGTTTAGTTCCTGTATTTTACTCTTGCTATAATACCAGTTTATGCAAAATAATTCTTCAATGCCTAAGTGTATGACATTACAGTGGCAGACCTGATCAGATACTAACTCACAATGTGTAACAGAAACTAAATTAGCCAAACCACTGAAGTACAAAGTGAGAACAAGCGCTTTATCAGAGTCCTCGTTTCTCCTCACGGCTTCTCTATAGAGGACGTCCCGTGTCCGTTGAGGTGGTGTTGGGGGTTCGTCTCCTGTGAAGGAGGTCCCTCCACGTCCTCCCGGTCACCCTGGGTAGAGCTGCAGCTGCTGCCTGGCGAGGCCCAACTGTCTCGTCGGCGGTAGGCCTCGTACAGTGGCAGGTCAGTGCTGTCCCACTGACTGTAGCTTTGCAGAGCGGAAACCAGAAGGAGGCAAAGAATCAGCGCAGCACAGAAAGAGAGGAGCAGACGAGAGCAGCAGGTCAGAATAAGCACATTCATCCACATAGACGAGCACACGTACGATAGAAGCATGGAGGTTATGCAAGAAGCACTGGAAACTGGATCAACACCTAAAACAGCTGTATATTAATCAGATACTGTAGTTAGAGGGGTTACTTATAAACTGTTGATTTTATGTTCAGCAAAACAGTGTGATTAGTTGCTGATGGAGGAGAAAGCAGAGTGAGTGCAGTGAGGAAGGAAGGCCCACACCCAGCATGCTCCAAACAGGACAGAGACACTTGTGAGTACTTTGTCACAGAAAACAGGACGCACTACTACAGTGTTTTGTCTACTTTATTTCTTAAATCATTCTGGTTCTAATGGAACAGCTGGGACAAACTGGTGTACAAGTGCAACCACACGTGTGTCAACCAATGTCGCCTGCAGCGTTACAGCTCGAGTCACTTGTGGTCTTAAGGACGGAATCATTAAAAACATGATTACCCAACTGCTTTTACAAAAAAAAAAAAAGTCTACTTGAGAAACTTTCAGATTTGACTTCGAATAAATAACTGCAAGAGTCGTGTCGGATTTTACAGTCTAAACCAAGCATTCATCCACAGTACCGTACTGTTCATCACCTTTACATTTATGATTTGAATATTACATATAAATATAATGATACATCTATAAAATAATATATACTAATATTCTGATAAAGTTTTAGTTCTTTCAATTTGTAATTCATCTGAAGTAGATTCCCTACGAAGCTTTGTTTTGCAAAACTCCTTTTAACAAACATCCAACAATTAAACCATGAATAAAACACCCAGTGCTTTAATTTCTTAAGATTTTGATTAACTCTGGTTGTAACTTCAATTAAAATGATTTTAGTGGTGAATGAACTATGAGAAAAGGCCTCGTTTCGTACATTCCACTAAACCATGCGATGTGCCTGACAAACAATATTATTTAAAACATCTCTAAAGCGTCTTGAACGCTGCAGAACAACAGAAAGTCAGATCAGTTTAGAAATAAACCCAGCAGTAAATTAATGCCCAAACGTTCTTTTCTAAATGATGAAATTCATCCCGTCACCATTCAAGCCCTCTGGCTTTCAAACTGCATAAGTAAACTGCATTAAATTCTCAAACGTACGTGTTGAACTGTGATTGTTCAGCAGCTGGATACATTTACACGACTAATATTCAGTTGTATTCCCCTTTAATGCTAAAGTCCTCTCAACTTTGTCCAATCATGACGAACGTCACAGAGCAGAAAGAACTCAAGGCACTTGCTAATCAATAAAGTCACTTAGTGAGATGCTCTCCACAGCAATGATCGGTGTTGATGAATGGTACTGTCTGGGTATGACGATGAGATAAATTCAAGCCAACAAGTGTCGGGTTTAGATGCGGGAAGAACTGAACCCTTCCTCGGGTTCAGCAGTGAATGGTGAATGTGAGACAGTACATGGTGTGGGGCATGGGACAAGAGAGGGGCGGTGGGATGGGGGCAAGTATGAGCCTACTTGTACCTGGAGGAGTAATATTCTTCCTCTAGCTCATACAGGTCGATGGCGATCTCGTCACGGAGCGAGGTGAGCTTCTTGTCGCACTCCTCCTGCAGCGAGCGGAGCTGCTGGTTCTGGAGGCTGATGGCGTCGTTCACCGAGGGAAAGTCGTTCAGAATCAGGAACTGCTTCAGATCGGAGACCAGCTTCATCAGGGACTCGCCAGCTCGTACCTGATACAACAACACAATCAATAAGTATTTATATTCAGTCATCACACACAATAAGCATAAACAGTATGACTGAAAAGGCCCAGGCAGAAGCATAATGCTTATATATGCAAATTGTACATTTTATACAATACAATTTAATGTGATGTATTTTAAGTAACACGATAATGTTACATTTGGACTAAAAGTTAAGCAGAATGAACTGACTTTTCCTGCGCAGTCTTTCATCTTTCCTCTCCCGACTAAACAAAATACTAACAAGTAAATAAAAATAAAAACAACTGAGCAGTTGCCTATTCTGGACAGCTGTGCTTTGTGCAATACTCACAATGTTGGCTGCTCTCACGTGCATCTCATAATGGTCCTGATCTGCTTGGGTTGCTCGGGAAACCTGCGTCTCGTCCTCTATCTGGAGAGAATATCACAAATATGTTTAGAGGGCAAAGGACAGGAAATAGTGAGCGATATTTCAGAAGTGATAAACTTAAAACAGAAGGGGCTCTGCATCTTTGTACCTTTGCTGTTTTGATAATCTCCGTCAAGTTGTCCAGAATGGACCTGATGTCATCTTTCAGTCTCTTGTTGTAGTTCTGCAGCAGAGACTCTTTGCTTTGAGGGAGCACTCTCTGAGCAGCCATCGCGTTCAGGAACGGGGCAACGCAGCGCGGGTTACCTGTTCACGTCACGCAGAAGTCCATTCAGATAGTGAGGTTCGTAATAAAAACATGTGAGAAGCTAGCTAGCTAGCTAGCATGAAAAGGCGCGTGCTTTCGTAACATAAACGAGATAAACGTTTAGCTTAGGCAGTTTTCATATCTGCGCAACTGCAAACATATTTTTATTACACGTTCTGTGATGACAATCACTTATTCTTACCGCATAGTTTGAAAAACAATGTCGTTTTTGTGAAAATGAGACCCAAAGCACTGCGTTCGCTCTTCTTCTCGACATTTAATGGAGGTAGACATCCGGTGTGTCTGTGTGTTACCGCCCTCTAGTGAAATAACACCGATTTCACACCGCTAAAAAAGTTCGTTGTCATACATATAAGTAATAATACTAATATCTCGCCTTAATGATGTCATGAATCGACACTATTGGAGAGTAGCCTTCACAGCGCGTTTGTAAGTGGCATAATACCTATAGTTCAAAGTAAAAGCACAATAGTATTACCAGCCAAATGTACTTAAAGTATGATTTGGTTCCGAGTCAGTGCGCGTTACAAAATAATATTGGATTATTATTGTTGCTTGCATCAATATGTAAACATTCTAATCTTATTGTTGGTCAAGTAGATGCTTTGTATGTACAAATTGAGATCTCCAGAGGACGGTAAATGGGATAAAAGTACAACGTTAAACACTGAAATGTGGAATAATAGAAATACTCAAATTAAAAGTGCCTCAACCTGTACTAAAGCACAGTACTTAAGTATTTGTACTTATTTTTGCCAACATACACATCTGTTTTTAAGATGATAAATAACACAAAAAACTGCAAAGATTTGATTTACATTCATTTAATAGTTTTTTTTATGACTTACATAGGTTTCAAAGGCAGGCTGTGCAGCACAACAAGTATTTTGAGTGCTTTCTTTGTCCAACAGTATCATCAGTTGTTGAATCGTCCAAAGATTTCCGACACACTGATTGAAATACATTATACAGCCATTACAATCAAAACACATTCTTAGGGAACCCCGACTCTGTGTCAGCGACTATGTGCAACCTTCATGTATACAAGTTGGGTGAGAAAAGTGACCATTTATAAAAAAAAGATTGTACATTTTGAAAAGAAAGCAGAGGATTTTAAATTGCAACAGAAGAATACATGAATTAAACTTTGGGCTGAAGCAGATTGGATCCCCTCTCTTAAAAAGTGCCATGATGGGAACCAAAGAGACAGAGCACAAAGACAACAACATATTCCCAAATGGCGATGGAATTAAATGCAAAAGGAATGTCATCAGTCAGTCATCATTCAAGATCTCGCTTACAAGATACTACTATTACAATCCCTGACTGGAACTGCGATGCATAAGTGCTGTAGATATTTGTGTGACTGCAGGAAAGCATCGGTTTGTTCCTAAACGTTAGACACAGTTAGTACACACTTGGAGTTTACAGAGACTTATTATAGAGATGCATTAGGGTTGAATGAAAGTCTTGGTGCATTAGCATACGGCAGACAGCAAAAATAAGTTGTACACAAGTATTTGGTGCTGAATGTGTGTGTGTGTGCAATCAAATGAAGTAAATGCAGCAGTTTTAAAGGAGGGCACAAAAGGCAAAGGTGAATTATTCTGATGTGGTCGGAGGGACGAACTGTAAAAGTGTAAGGCTTCAGAGATATCTTGTAAAGTAAGTAGAGACAAAGAAAGTGTTCCATATGTATCTAACACAAGAACTACTATAATGTATTTTCTATGCCTAACATTAAAACACAGTTCGTACATTACATTGAATGAACATTGATATTCCATTTTCATCAGACAGGACATGGTCCACAAACACAATACATGACGAGAAAATGAAAACATGTTATATCAACAAATATTACCCTAAAAAATGTCTATGCATCAGTATTCAGCATCTGTCAAGCTTAGAGACCAAGGGCCCAAAACGATTGACTTTGAAAGGCATGATTGTAAGGTTGTTTGCAAATGTCTGGCTTGATGTGGTTACAAATAAATTCCTCTGAAACATCTTTACAGAGTCTTTTCCTCCTCAAAAGCTTCTGTGAAGTTATGATCTTGTGATTGAAGCTGAGAACTAACACAATGGAGGAATGAGGCATCATCAGCTCATTGTTTCACAGTAAAGCTCAAATATACAGGAAATCAAACTCCCTCAATGTGTGGTGTTTTAGAGCCGACACGAAAAGTAACTGAGGTAGGCAATAAAACAATCAAATGCTTGACCACCATGTTGTCTTTGTGTAGATGTACGTACCAAAAGGATTAAGGACAATGCAAAAGGTAAAAGGATGCGACAGGAAAAAGCAACTAGGAGTCAGGGAATGATGTCAGTTTTTTTGTTTTGTACTCAGAGCATTTTAGCATTCAAGTGTAAAGATGACCTCGCACTATCACTAACTGGAGCCATGAATGAGATCCATGCAGGCCTGCAGTCCAGCTGCAGCGCTGGTGACAGCATGCAGTGCACCTGTTGTAGTTTGCATAATTCAGTGATGAGTGCCCGATACCCACTGCCCTGACCGCCGAGCGTGTGCGTTCAGGGCTTTTCTTGTGGTGCCTTGAGGTGAAAGGGTGCAGAGACGAAGGGGTCTACGGCGCTCACTTCTGAGGTCCATGAGTGAAGAGGTCCCACAGGGACGGATGCCGCCACAGCAGCTTGCTTGCTCACGTTAGACACTACTCGATGAGCGGCTACGGGCTGCTCGGCCACAGGTCCCTCAAAGTGTCGGGAATATTTGGCCAGAGCCTGTGGGCGGAAAGGTTGTTGGGCGACTTCTCCCAACACACCTTGATCAGGGGTTGCAGCATGAACTCCAGCGGCATGAGGATACGAGTGCTGAGCTCCTAAAGCCTCCTTTCTTTTCCCGAAGGGAGCCTGAGAGAAAACATCAAACGGCTGCGGCGCTGCAAGGGGGGCGCGTGGGAACGGAGCGTTGGCAAACACATCGGCTGCTTCTTCTTGCGCACTCCGAAAGGGGGCTTTTGAGAAAACATCTGCGGCGACATCCGCCCCTTTGGCTGGCTCGTGTACATGCTGGGAGTGATTGTGAGCAAAGGTGCCTGGAGTAGGTTGGTGGAAGCTAGTCGATGGTTGTGTTGGTCCTGCGCTGGTGTGCGGTGATGAGTGGAGGGTTGAGTCAGCTCCTTGCTCTTCTTCATCCTCAGAGTCCAGCAGCAGAGGTCTGGAGCCGCTGCAGTCATGTGCTGCTGCATGACTCTCAATGGCTCCCTCATCCTGCTGCTCTTCTCTATGGGCTTCTTCTTCTTCTTCCTCCTCATCATCGCTGGAGTGCACACATCCCTCGTTTGCTTGAGGATCTCCCTCTGGAGGTTCGGTCTCCCGTCCCTCTCCAAGCACAGAGTAGCCATTACTCTGCCCTTGAACATCTGAATTAGAGAGCAGAGATAGAGAAAAACATATCAGAGGTGAACAAAAAAAAAACAACAAAACATTAGAAAGTATAAATATTGTCAGTAGCAACAAACTTTACCACCTGAGGTCCAGCTGCTCATTAATCTACCACACTATCAAACAACATACTATACGACCGATGGATCACCTGTAACCACTGAAGAATCAATAATAACGACCCAACAGTGAGAAACCAGCACAGGACTATGACAAATACAGACACAGTCTACTCTGAACAGGTCACATCTGACAGACAAGACTGGCCAGCTCTACCATTACAACATCAAATAACCTTGTTTCCACAAATTAGTTTCAGCACAGCTGCAGTATAGCCTCAACCTTCAAAAACAGTGCCTCATGTTAGGGGAAGCAGCGGTTTGGCTTTTAGTTAGAATTGATTGTGTTGAGGTAGAGGGAGCTAATAGGTCTGTGGAAACAAGGACACAGAGCGTTCACAGCATCAGTAGAGGGAATTAGGGACAGACAGGTTTGCACAGATGAGCAGAGACAGTCTTACCTCAGCAGTGTCGACAGCAGCTGTTAACTGGCAGCTCTTGGGCAGATGTTAGTTGCAGCCATTAAAAGAGAGTTTTTGATTTGTTTCAGGTCTTGGGTAATTTCCTTCATCACTCGTCTTGTTTTTTTTTAAAAACTGTCCACGGCCCATTTCACATGTTGTACACTTTGTCTACATGATTTGAACCGGAGTAAATCAAACTGAAACGTTATCTACAGATCACTGGTCACAGCCGACGACTCAAACAACAACTAACAGCGAGACTGCTAATCATTGAATAACATCGTGGAATAACAGCCATCAAGGCCCTGCAGTCCATCTATGGTAACATCTAACAAAGAGGAACACGTACCAGGAACCATAAAGCCCTTTATCAGAGTTTCTGGCCTGGATTCACGACAGCAGTGAACGGTGATGCGATTTTAAAATGCAGGCGTAGAACAACTAAGATTTGACGGGGTGCCATGGAAGAGGAAGAGGACACAAAGCATACAAAGCACTGGAATAGTCCTTTAAATCTGATAATGCTTTTACTAAGAGGTGCAAACAACGGTTAAATCCTGAAATCTGAAAAGGCCTTAGTGGGTACCATCAAGTTAGATCAGAGTATCTACAATCTAATTTGCTTCCCAGAAGGAAAAAATAAAATGTTTCTGCTAATTAAAACTACAAAAATGGAAGAATCAATCCTCAGACTGTCAATAACGGCAGCGTGCTACTTTGCTATTCAGAGTAAAAATAATGTGACACTTTACATTCACAATAATGGGTTTTATTCATCGTTTCTCATTCTGAACCTTAATTCATAAAAATAGAAGTCCACACTCCACAACGGTCCTGCTTTGACATATGGACGTCTGCCAAATCATGTCAAACATTTTTGATATAATCAAAGTAATTTCTATACCCGGCACCATAATCAACCCAACCAGCACAACAAGTACATCGGTTTTCACACAGCAACACAAGTCAAACTCTACGGCGGAGGAGAGAACTCTACAGGGTACAGCACTGTGGTGTCTGATAAGAACATGAAGCGGTATTGTAGGATTGCATAGATTAGCCACAAAAATGCAAACGACTTAACTGGAAAACATTCGATGGAAAGACAAAAATCATAGTTGTATTTATTTACCCATGCCGATTCTAACAGTATTGTTGATGTCTACGACTAACCTTTACAATATGTAATACTGGGGCAGGAGGAGGAGAAAACTATTTAGGACCCAAACCTCCAGCGATGGCATACCGGGAGAACTGTACATATCTAAAGGGTGATATGGGCCCGACAAAGAGACTTAAGACTACGCAATGGACCTTCCTTGGCTGGAGAAAAGCCAAAATGAAAGATATTACTTGCAAAGTCAGTTGTAGTGATTGTGATCAGATGTCAAACAACTTGTAGGCCTACAGCTGTTTGCCAAGTCACACACGTCTTTCTTAAGCTCATCAGCCAAATAACAGAACGGTTATCAGAGGCGCCACAGAGATATCGGGACGTTAGCTCCGTCAGCTCCGTCAGCTCTGTGTTGCTGTCCGTTAGATAAAGTCTCTCCCAGTAATATACAGTAACGTACGAGTACCAGTATTATGTATAGGACTGCTGTGGAGAGATATAGAGTACATGAGCACATTTGTATCGATGACTTCTAAAACAAAAGCACGAGCTGACTGCTTGACATGAATGGAGAGAAAACACAGAGGGTCAACATCTTTGCACTCTTAAATACAGCTTCATATACAAATATTTTTTTTGATCTATATATCCTTGTAAATTGTACATATTTCATAATGGTACTCGGATCATACATTCATTCTAAAGCGCCATAAATAATAGCCACATTTATTCAGACCATGATAGATGAAATGCCTTGAAATATTACACACTAAAAAAAAATAAAAATTCTACTTTTACCAGTGCTGACAAGAGCAAAGATGAACAGTGATTTCATGTACATATAAAGGATTTCATTTTTGAATTTCTCCTCTGGCTGAAATGAATGACGCATTGGCCAAATGAACTCAACGTATGTGGCGGGAACAGAGTGGATAGGCGAGATAGAGAGGATGTCAATTGGAGAGGGAGATTTCCATATGAAGCTTATTTGTCAGCACAGTACCGACGCAAATAACTCAATGAAATCTACATTGCACCTCGCCGTCTATGCTGCTAAAACACCTGCTCATCCCCATCGACCCCGAGAGCAGACAGACACATGAACACGACACCAAATAATAAAATCTTTCCTTGAGCTTTGGCATGGCTGCAGGTCAAATCATTGGATTCCCTTTTGTTTCTGCTGTGCTTATGTTGACAATGGGTCAAAGATATAACGGCCATATCATGACCCTACTCGTGAAAATAATTGTAAAATGCACACAAACTGGTTTTAAGAAGAAAAAAAAGCATCCTGCGATTGCTTGCGATTAATCAGCCAGAAAGAAGGTGGCAATTTACAGTTATGCCGAAGCTGCAGTTGTGAATACATTGTTAGCTTAGATAAATAGTTGTTGGTTACTGATCGATATTGGAATTTTAGCACATATTTGCTGAGATGGTGCAGACAGTTTGAAAGGAGTCTCCTTCAACAGCAAACCACCACAGAGAAGACTAATGCGTCTTCATTGTTTACAAACTGGTTCAATCAATGCAAATAGCTCTCAGTAGTTCACTCTGGGTGCGTCTTTGATTGGTCGATAAATTTAGTTCAATGCATCACATGATCCTGGAGGTCGACAGCATTTCTGACTCCTCCCTCTTCAGTCAGACCCCTGACACAGATGAGCATGCCTGAAGGTGGCTTTTTTAAATAAAGCTTCAACCCCGAACAAGTACACAAAGTGAACACGATGCGGCTGTGATCAAGTGGTTTAGCGTGTGCACGTGATGAAAGTCGATCACCGCGGCACAGTGCGCTCAATGAGGGATATTAATGCGAGTGTGAGGAAAGCATGAGGAAGACAGAAGCGGGTCGATATGATCAGGCATTAATGAAAAGACTTGTTTTTTACCAGTGTGGGAATGTCAACGGCCAGCAGAGATAAGTGAAGCCAGCTTATCAGGCAACTAGAGATGGAGTTGAGGCCAAGGAGGCACATAAAAAGAGAGGTTCCACTGAACCAATCTATGCTGACTCCCGTTTTTAACTCATAAGGTGCTACAATTAAGTGCCTCGGCTTCCCCGACTCTATCCCCCGCCCTCCCCTCATCCCTTTGTTAGGATTGCACACTGCCCCTTCATCCCCACCCCCTCTAGAGGTCGATGAGCTGATCCACCAGCAGAAGGGATCGGGCCAAGTTGGGGATGCTGGACTCTGAACTGCCACTGTTGCTGCGCGAGTGACCACCTGAAAGGTGCCAGAAAGAGAGAGAGACAGAGACAGAGATGGAAGGAGAGCCGAAGGAGATTGTGAAAAACAAGCAAAAGAATAAGTAATATTAACAGAGGTTGTATGGAGAAATCAAGAGCGAGGAGTTGATGAAGGGAAAATGATGGCAGAGCAGAGAGATGCATGAACGGGGGCAGAAAGAGAAACAGGCAGAGAGTGAGCTGGGGGTAATCTTCATACAGCTGCATCATTAAAGGGGGAGAGTAAGGGAATGCCAGTCTAACATGAGGCTTTCAAGATAAACTACAAAGAGCCAAACACCTGCAAGGCAGAGAATCACTGGCAGTATAACATTAGAAACAAAAGAGAGGAAGACGACTAATGTGAGAGCTTGATGGGATTAAAAAGCCTTAATGTGACAAGCACACCCATACAAGACTTCGCATCAGCAGTCACAGGAAGGAGCTATGGAACTGAACTAGGGTCTAAGGCATTCATCTTATTTGGCTCATAGCCCGGGCTTCCGCAGTTGTGAGTGCTCATCTCGGGATTCTGTTAACCTTACCTTGATTTGAGTTTTTGGAGATGAGCACAGGAATAGGGTCAAACTCGTCTTCATTGCCCTTCTCCCCACACGACATGAGGAAAGCAGAGTCTGCGGTGAAGGTAGAGGAAGTGAAGGAATGATGGAGGGGGGGGGAGGGGGGGAGAAGTTAACTCAGCCAAAGGAAAGAGCAAAAAGAAAGTAGGATGCAAGTAGATTAAAAATAGATGGAGCCAGGGCAGTCACCGTATTTAAAAGCCGTGCATTTCAGGTGGCTTTTGGCTCGTCTACAAATGAGTCAAGGGGTCCGTGAAGCTGTCATTTAGTGTGCCTAATTCAATTTCCACATCACACTTGAACAGGCCCTCCTGTTGTTGGAAGGATCTGAAGTCTGTGATTGGTTTCACGGGCCAGAGAGCCCAGCAGACATTAAGGCTAGCTGAGGGGTGGCTGCAAAGAGGTCTTACCAGAAGCTGTCTGACCAGGCAGCAGCTCCTCCAGACAGGATCCAGAGCCGGAGCCAGGATGAGCAGCGGAGCAGGAGGAGCAGGAGGAGGAAGGAGGGAGAGCAGAAACAGACTGGTTTCCATGAGGACAAGTATGAGATAGAAGATCGCAACCCAGCAGAGAGTCCTCCCCAGTGAGAGAGTCTGAGACAGGATGGAGCAAAGCCAAAGGGAGCAAAGGGTCAGAGTAAAAACAAGATTGTTAGTGCAGAGGAAAATGCTTTTTGTTAGTAAGGCAGCGACTAATCTCTGAAAGCATATAATCATAATAATCCCATAAAAAATAAGCTGCAAAGTCTGGAGCAGGAGCAACACTAACACTCAGCAGTAGCTACGAACCCAAAACCGACATGCTTGCCACAGCTAACATCAATCATTGCAGAAGACTGTGAATAGGTTTTATCAGTAAGATTAGCCTCGATGAAGAAAAATCTGTTACATTTTTTCACTGAATAGATCGCTTAACACCCTAAACAAACTCAATGAAGCAACTGTTCCAGTCACTGAAGTGAGCTGCTATCTTAAAAGAGCGACAGGCCAAACTGATATGTTGTTGCCAGGACAGTGTGATCTGCCACAACGGTGCTCCTCAATGATAAATTAGTTTGCGGTTGAAATGATGTCAACAAGTAACAAAGGGGATCATGACCACGACTGGAACAATGAATCCTTGGTGTAAATGCTGCAGAGAACAATGTGAAGATATTCTGTGGTCCAGGACGCTAACCTGGCATGCTGGGAGGGATGAGCTCTGGCTGGCCTAAGAGTTGCTGGGCCTGGGGGGCTTCCAGACCAGGAATCAGTGAATCCACACACATCTCTGCCTTCACTACATGGAGACAGCAAGTGGAAAAGACAGTAGTTTAAAGACACTGCAAGTATTGTAAAAGAAAACACGATTGCCTTAGCAGGGAAGGCAAGGAAGACGCATGCAGAGCAGACCGGGGATTTTAGAGCAATGCAGGGGACAAAAACGGAGCTCGTACCATTGGCAGAGCTCTCTGCAGCACTACTGAAAGGGTTGGCTGGGGTCAAGAGGTCGGGGAGCAGCAGAGAAGGTTCAGGGGACTTCAGTCCCTCAATCAGCTTCTCTGTGAGCCGGAGAGAAAAGACAAAGAGAAGTCATGGACAGGTGGCAAGAGAGGGAAAATGGCAACGAGAGAGGACTTTGTACACAAACAAAAAAAGAGCAAATTAACTTAAGAGATGTGAAACGGAGGGAGAATATTATATTAACAAGCATCAATGAAGATGATTACAGTTTACAAATACTAATTGGTTACATGGCGTACATTGTTAGGGACAAAATATGTTCACGAGGCAAGAAAAATATAAAGGGATCGGGATGATGACGACCGCATGAAGATCATCATGTTAACACTTTAAGGTAACTTTACATCTATATGATCAGGTTGCTTGCATGAAACCAAAGACCAATAATACAACTATCGTATGATTTGTTAGTTTATTTAGTTCTGCCCACCACAGCCATTAACTCAAAGAACAGCAAGTTGAGTGAAATCCCATGCCAAGGACAAAACTACCTTCACAGTTAGAATTATGCTGCCAAAATGTCACCGTCCACATGCCAACCCATTCATATATTTATAGTATTAATACAAACAATCACTGACTCAATTAAGCTGAAATGCAGTCCATGCATGAAATTACAAATTACTGACGTTTCACTGCAGCTCGTACTTACAGGAAGCTGCTATGGGGCAAAATGGGAGGGGGGGGGGGGGG
>NW_022280039.1:3027323-3065561 GCF_004355925.1 Anarrhichthys ocellatus
GGGGGGGGGGGGGGTCAAGGAATGTGTTGGCTCAGAAAATGGCACAGCAGATGTGACCGTTTGCCCCCTTCACTATTGAAAAGAGGCCAAAACTGATGAAAGGCGTTTTACAAACCTGAACATATTCCAGTTAAAGTCGATGGTAAACATTATGTAATGTTAGAAATGCTGCTCAGAGACGACTCTCTGTTCCATCAGCAAAAGTCAGCCTGTGTTTGCTTGTATGCATCCTGCTCAGGCGAGTTAGAGAAGATTAACCCCACCCTGGTTATGTAATAGCCTCAACATTTTTATCCTCTCAGTTCTGGCGCTAAACAGCAGCTACGCAGGAAGGAGGTTACACAGCTCAGGAGTAGGCACCACTTCTACAATGGTTAAAGGCTAAACCGAGGGGAACATAAAGGGCTGGGTCATCATTTTAACAAGTCAGCAAGCGTAACTTTCTCTAGTCCTTAGTGGCAATGGTAAGCTGGCTCCTCCAGCAGTAAGGCAATCCAATTAACAAAGGAGAATTTGTCCTTCGCGTTACCAGGCAACATCGAAAGCACAGATCTGCACAAATGAGATGCGATGGAGCTGTAGCTCTGGTCTCTATTCATGGAGGCTGACAAGGAGCCACTGTGAGGCTGCCTGCTAGGTCAACATGATAGGGCCACGTACAAATCCAGACCACACAACCAGCACTCGTTAACTAACCCCGGGGAAGTGCGATATCCAGGAAACTACTTCCGTAAATAAAACGGTGACTCATAAACTCTGAGAATATATTTGTTGAAGAGTCTAAAGGCCTGAGGAAGTCAAAAGGCACAGCTCGTTCTGTGTCAAAATTACCTGTGGTGTCAGAGAGGGTATTAAGAGGGTCCGGGACAGTCAACAACGCTGGACCTGCACTGATGATGTCTGCAGATCTTTCAGCTTAACGTTATACACAGTGAATAAAGATGGAGAAGAACAAATGAAGGGAATTTGAGAGCATGTACAGCAGAGAAGAGAGGGGGCTGGACTAGAGGATAGACAAGACATGAGAACTCTAGACCAAGACAGCGACACAAAGAGGTCACAATACAGTAAAATGGTTGAATTCCACCTCTACCAATAGAACATTGTTGCATGACTCCTAGGAGATGTAGTATGCAAAGCCATGGGACAGCATCGTGATAAGAACTAGGCAAAGACTTACCTGGAAAAGCAATGAGCCCTGGAATGAGATTTTCAGTGGAACCCGTGACCTTCTCTCCTGGTGCAGCGGCTGTGCACAAGCAAACAGCAAAGTTGTTCATTTTAGATCACTCAACTATCTACCAATGCTGCAGGTGTTGAGTATGAAGCAATGAAGTTGCACTTACTCTCAGCTAGCTTTGCAAAGTCTTTGTTCAGGAGCTCCTCTGCGGTCAGTTTGGAGAAGTTATCATCCCCAAAGGGGTTCCAGCTTGGAGTGTTTGGAGTGTTGGGTGCAGCAACAGCTGATACGGCATCAACATCACCTGGATGATACACAGTCTGCTGGGACGAGCAGGGGGAGCCAGATGGAGTCGTGCTGGCTGATCTGTGTAAACATAAACATGGTTAGGAGTGCTCAGTGAAACGTGATCATGGGTGTTGGGTCTGTGGACACTGGCCTACTGATGTATGTATATAAGACGGAGCGAGTCAAGTTATTTAAAGACTGAATCGAGCGATTCTTCTTAAGCTGGATTCTCTGGGATGTAAAAGGCTTGTTTATCCTCCTTCGGGGTTCTGTCATATGAATGGACCGTCTATTGCCCTTCTCAGCTCACTCAGTGCCACGAGAGGACAGTTCATCCTCACTGAAGGGAGTTAATTCTGCTCACTTGGACTTGTTGAGGCTCGCCTCAGCCGCGGCTGCCTGGAGAAGCTGGGTGGACTTGCTGACTGGGACCCCGAACACGGCACTGTGAGTGACATCGCTCAGTATGCGTCGGTGACCGCTTTTAGGGGCCATCTTTGGCGACGAGGGGGGTGTCAATGAGCCGACTCTGTTAATCACTCGACCAGCCGTCTACGAGGAAAAGAAAAAGATACAGAAGAGGAAATATGAGATGAAAATGTGCTTGATGCCAACAGAGAACATTTCAGTTCCACAAACAGATCCCCGAACATACACCAAGCAAGCAAGATCCACTAGAAATGAAAATCTGGAAAAAAAAGATGGATTACAAATTCCCCGAAAACCACAACAATGAGAGAGAAAATCTGTTACGGAAAAAGGGAAAGTATTCCAAGTAGAGAGATTGTACAGAAACAGAAACACCGGATGAATAGAGTGAACAGTAGGACATAGAGTCGGGTCATCAACATATGAAAAAGACAATTATGAACGTTATAAGAAGCAGTTCGGAAAGCAACACTAAATGATTTGGTTATCACGAGACTTATACTGTATTTAACTGCAGCAATGACGTCTGTCTAAGATGGCATTAAAGGAAGCATTTCTATCTACATGGCATTCACACGGTCACATTGAATATATTCTGTGAGACCATTCTTGCCTTCCTCTGCCCACGGAAGAGGAAAAGTAAGAATTTGGATGCGATTGATTGGAAACGAGCTGGTAATCAACTGCCAGACCTCAAAAGAGCAGCAGACGGAAACGGGAGTAGGATGTTACCACAACCTCTGGGTCAGCTGCAGGGCCGACTGCAGACTCGGGGATGGGGGTCAGATGAGAAGCTGCCATCTCGTGGACGGGGGCTACATGCTGCTGGTGTTGCAGGGCAATAACTGGAGGAACAGGTTTATGTTTGGACTGCAGCGCGGTACACGCCTGAGACGCTTTTTGTAGTTGTTGCTGCTGCTGGAGGAGGCTCTGTACCAGTTGATGCTACATAAGAATACCACACAGCCAAGAATGAGGAAGGCCCGGTTTGTCATGACTTACAGCTCGTTGAAGAGTGCAGCAGCCTTTTAAAAACATACTTTTAAGGATTTGTTATCTACTTTTCAGACAGTACACAACGAAGATGCAACATTAGACAGAGGGAGGGAGACAGACAGAGAGATATTTAGGTTTCTAACTTTAGTTTATCAAATCATATTTGTGTCCCTAAAAGCATAGATTCTGTCTGCAAAATACACCAGGGATGAATAGTATTGTATGCATGTAATATTTTAATGATACTGACAACTTTTAATAGAAAACATATTAAACAAGTTGCAGGACGGCTCAGGCAAAAATCAGCAAAGGTGTCACACACTGTTCATTCATGGATACTTGAATGAAAACATTAAAAATGAATTATAGTAGCTGAATATTACAGATACCATGATCGTGCAAACATGCACGCCCTCAGAACTGTGTTTGTATGTTTACGATAATGGTTCATTACTAGCTCAACACAGTAATTTGTGCCTGGTATCGCATTGTGTGTTATTGCATTGATAGTGTGAAGTGAAGCACGAGAAGCGGAACAAACTGATGTCAAAACTGTGTCTCTATTGTGGTCAATCACAGCCGAGCCAAGTATCCTCTGTTTTACAAGTGGTTCCATACACACATCAACACACAGGCCAGGAAGGACTCATGTACTCTACCTGTAAATAATGTGCATCTCAAAAACCTCTTATACTCTTTCTTTTGGTTTGAAAATTAGAATTTCTTTGTCATTGTCACACACTTTCCCTCAGTATCACTGTGTGAGATTCAAACACAAAGAAGTATTTCCATTCCCGCTCTGCCAGGATGCCTACCTGCTGGTTGCTCTGTGGGCTTAAGAAGGCTGAGGCCTGCTGCTGCTGCTGCTTCATGAGGAGCTGCTGATGCTGCGGTGTAGCCTGTGGCAGCATGTTGGCTGTCTGGGCTGGTTGCGGTGCAGCCTGTGCAGCAGGAGCCTGTTGAACAGCAGCTGCAGCTGGGACATTGATGCCAACACCTGGAAAGGAGAAACATACGAAGAATGAGGTGAACATAGACCTATCATTTATCACATCAAGAGTATCGTTTTAAAATGCACACCATCCCACATTTCTGGTGACCTGTAGAATCTGTGCAAATATCAATTGCAAAGATTCTTGTTTTCATACAATTAAAGCCCTAAATGGGCTGCCCCACTCCTTTATCGCAGACCACCTAACCCCTTATTATTCCTGCAGGTCCCTCAGGTCAGCTGACATTTGCTGTTACAACCCCTAGACTGAGGAACAGCATCTCCCTCCCCCATCAGATCTGCCCCCTCCTTTGAATCTTTTAAGTCCAGGCTCAAAACACACTTTTTACCTCTTGCATTTGACTCTTCCTAATGTGGCTGATTTGTTACTTGTGCTTATCTGTCTATTTGTGCCTATGAGCTGCGTGCATTGGTGTTTGTGTTTCTTCTTAAGTCTGTGGAGTATTTTGGTCAACATAGGCTGTTCCTAAATATGTTTTATAAATCAATTGATTGATTAAATGGTCAATTGCACAAACCGTTGACATGTAAATGAATGTAGTAATGAAAGGTGTTTTGGGTTTGTATATCTGTGTACAAGTATTTATATGATTTTAGGCCTTTTAAAATGTCAAAGGGACCCAACAATTAGAAAAATGGATGTTTCAATAGGATTTAATAATATTTAATCAAGCTGATGTTTTGGGCCTAATCTCCACTTTCATCTTAAGACAACAATAAGGGAGTACTCTATTAGAAGGTTAAACTAATGCATTTATTTAGCATGAAGATGTTTTTTTTCCCATTACAACACACAATATATTTGAAACCACAAACACGACCTCCTTTTAGACCCATCCGGTGAGTGAGTTAGAACTGCATATTAAAAAACATGACAGTGTGCTACTGTAATTAATGTGACATCACGCCACCATCTATTCTGGAAGTGGGCCACAGATGGAAAGCCTCGTCAAAGTGTGAATGTCAAAAGCCTCATAAAAAGACAATTAAAAGCCTTTTAAGAATGGGCTGCTTGAACCACTGGGAATACAAGCCCTTGATGGGCATTAGAGTCAAACTCTTGAGCAGTTCATTAAGCTGAGTTTAATACAAGATGTCCCTTTGTGTATAGGTTAACAGTTTCCATAAACGCAGGCCCCCCCATTACTTAGATAGAAGGTTCTTAACCACGACACAGAGAGGCCTCACAGAGCTACTCATACCTATTGCCTGTGGTGCTCCAGCAGCCACATTGGGTCTCTTGCGTGGGGTGAGAGCCGGCTGGATGGGAAGAATGCCCGATATCGGCTGGGGGTGAGCCTGGCCAGCCTTGGGTCGTTGGCGAGGTGCAATTGAGGTTTCCGTGGCAGGAGCGGGGTCTGTGAGCCTGATGGAAGGAAAGGAGAGGAGAGAGTTGAGTAGTAATGTAGGAGTTTCTTACAACCATGAAAAGTCAAATGTTTGGCGTTTCACTCACCTGGCTTTGGTTTGACTCTTTTTGGCCACTGCTTCACTGGCTCTGATGGGCTCGGGAAGTTTTGCAGGAATCGGTGAATTCTACAACAGTAAGAGGATTTGCACTTTTATATTTGATCGAGGATAATCAAACCAAAGAGCTTCAATCTCTCACATCAGGGAGGTATTAATACATAACATTTTGAGTCTCACAGCTACACTCTAGTAGTGATTTACAGCTTCCATGAATGCACTTTAATAATACTTAAAGGGTGAGGTAAGGAATTTGGCTGAATCAGAAGACCAATTGCTGAGCTACTTTGTGAATTCATTAGAAAGCGGAATGATGAATGGAGGGCAGCCAACTGGCAAAAGCTATAAAGTTAGCTTCCCTCCAATATCATTATCTCATAGATTACTGTCCTTAGAAAACCACTGAAACCACTGTACGTGAGAGACCTAAAACGCAAACATTATTTGGGAAATTGGGAATTGGAGATGATACAGCATCATCTCATCTCAAATCCCTGCCCTTCCTCTTGTCATGGCGACTTACATGTTCATTTGGGACTGGACACTCTCGTCGCGCCAGTTTAAAGGCAACGTGGGATATTTGGTAGATGTCCGGTCTCTTACTTGGGTCAGGTTCCAGCATGTACCCTAAGAAATCAACGAACAAAGGATGTTTATTCTGACTCAAACATATGAGAATGCACATTCAAACTCACAGTAATTGCACATATGTGTAAAGCACATGCTGCAAGTAGGGCAGTGTGCATATTCTGAGGAACAGGGTTACTCACTGATGAGACAGTGCATGTCCGGGGAGTAGCGGGAGTTGTCGGGGATAGTGAAGCTTCCGTCACAGATAGCCACTTGGCTCTCCCCAAAAGGAAGCGTGAAGTAGCACAGCTTATAGAGTAGACAACCCATGGCCTGTTGAGACAAGAGAAACACTTTTCATGTAAATGTGCATCTGTGTCTAGCATGTTAGCGCTTCACAATCATGGTGAATGATGTGATCATACAGTCATCCTAATGTGGCGTAAAGTTACGGTCATTCTCACCCAGATGTCTGCCTTTGTTGTGATAATCGTTCCACCATAGAGGTTGACCATCTCTGGAGCGCGGTACGACAGAGTAGTGTACCTGGTTTTAAGAACAGAACAATGAGCTCCTGAATTTTAATAAGAGAAAGGGTCGAAGGTGTAAAGGGCCCAGAAAACTGACTTTTTGATTTCCTCTTCCACATCTGCAACCCCCTCTGTCTGAGGGTTTTGGAAGCGGTCAGTGGCACTTCCAAAATCACAGAGCACATAGTGTCCCCGGTCATGTAGAAGAATATTTTCCACCTACATGAGAAAAACAAGATTAGACCTGTCAGAACTCATAGTACATACACACCATGTCACAATAAATCACTTCCAAATAATTAGAGTGGCCATCAATTAGCTAGCCTTATGCAGTCAGCAGTATACTGGGAAATAATTAGACTTGCCTTGAGATCTCGATGGACGATTGGAGCCTTGCCCTGGTGGAGACGAGCGACTGCCTCGCACGTGTCACAAAAGATCTGCAACACCTCGGCTTCAGTGAAGCCGGTCTGCAACCGCTGGTTCATTAGGTTAACCACCTGCCCTCCTGCATGAAGCAAATAAGTCAACTAAAACTCTATAAATTTCAGCTGATGGCAAGGTAACGTTATACAAGGTAACGGTATACCGTACAACTTTAATAAACAACAAAGTTAACTCCTTGTTACAGGGAAGCTGTGAAACAGCCAGTGGACAACAATGTGTCATCTGCTTTGATTTCAACAGTGCAACAAACTTGATAATTTAAAAATAAGAAAAAATGTTTGCACACACTGCATTACCATTGGTGCTTGCATAAAACATGTATTTGAATCTTATCCATCTTAAAGCACACTACACGCATAAGATGGCTTCAACAACTACACAGTGATGTTAATATTTGAACTTCCTATAAATAGCGCGACCACTCAGCGATGTATTGACTGAAACAGAAGTTCTATTGACCACGACAACCGCCAGTTGAATATTTGCCTTTGAACAGAACAGGATGCTGGGAAACAGAGCTTTGAACTCAGCAAAGACAGACATGGGAGGTGGGCCCGTTTACCTCGACAGAAGTCCATTAAGATTAGGACTTCCCACACATCTCCAGCTCCAACTGCAGTTATGCTGGAGTCCAGGAAACCAACTATGTTTTTGTTGCCCACTAGGTCCCTCTGTGTAAACAAACACAGAGAAAGCAACACTGATAAACCATTGCGACACATTGTTCATAGATTTAACAGTCCTAAAACATTTGGGTCAGTAAATGACAAGATACAGCCATAATTATTCAGTCTATTTTTAACAGTAGAGAGATGTTGATTCTCTGCCAAAGGTCTGGATGCAATGGTGATAAGCATCCAGCAGCAGTCATGCCACCCAGGGTGTGGCTGCAGGAACTGCTGAGTTTCACTTACAGCAAGGACTCCATTTAGGAAATAGCAAGGCAGCTTAGATTGCATTGCTTACAATCCAACCCTTGAGCGCCGCTCTGTTACTGTCACTATTCTAGGGTCAAAAAGTATTTTCAGAAACATTTAGTGTGTTTCCTGGATAAAGAACTTGAAGTATTCAGGGTTAGTCACATTCAGACCATGAGGGTCAGAAAATCAAAACAAGTATTTGAATGTCAACTCTGTATTTCTTTGTGTGTAACGTTTAACAACACAAGCCGCTCTTACATGACCGTCTCCTGTAAGTGTCAAAAAGAAGATGTGTGTAATGTGCTTGCTACCTTCAGCAGTCAGTTACTGGACTGTTTAACTTACCATTATCTGTATCTCAAGTTGGCAGACTTGTAAATCATGTTCATTGTTGACATACATCCTTTTTAGTGCACAACGTACGCCTTGATGAGTCCGTACCAAAAAAACTATGGCAAAGCCTCCTGCAAATGATTGGAGAAACAGAGAAGGAGAAAGGGAATAAACACACACATATTTCATTCCAGTACAATCTAAACAAACGGTAATCCAGAATTAGTAAAAGATATCCTGTTCTATTGCTTTTTAAATGTAGGGGCAGCAATGCCTTACACGGTGGGTTCAACAACATAAAAGATATCGAGTGATGTTAAAAACTGGTTAATTTAACTTTTCACTACAGTCACCGTCAGCTGCAGATATTCTGTAGTTCTCCACCAGTGTACCCAAGAAATACTCCTGTACAAGTATTGTATGTCAGTGACTCTGTCAGCAAGTATCTTTTCTGAGAATACAGGAAGTGAGAGAATGTGTGTCACCCCACCTTTGGTTGCAGTAATAGTGACATATGGGGGAAACCACGAGATTGCTGTATCCATCTACAGCAACTCAAACCAGCAGCAACCACACAGCTGAATAAAACATGTTTCTTTCAACAGATACGCATACATATACCCGAGTCAAGTCAAAGTACGATAGCATTTACACATGAAGCTTATACCTCATGTTATTATCCAAGTAGACCTGCACTGCATTGGAATGTGGACCGTGGGATAGTCTATTGTCTTCACTGACTTCTAGATATGAACTTGCTTCAGCTTGCATTCAGCCTCCCTCTCTAAATGTTGTGTTGACACAGCATGTAGCAGCTTTCACTGTAAAGGCTGCTGTTACTGCAGCTCTTCTGTTCACAGCTTGTGTTAATGCTGTGCACTGGGCTGACTCATTCAGCTCGCATCACTAAGCTAAGGGCAACTCCATGCGACTGGTCTGGGCAACATTTGAGCGGGCGTGCCTTAGGCAACGTCACTGTGAGCCGTATCTTTAAAGAAATGAATTAAGTACAAATGGTACAATAAACACAATAACCCTCCCTACCATGACAGGGCGGAGCTGGGTCACCATGGATGATAATAACAGACTTTTACTTATGTCATCAGGAATTTTCACAATGAAATGCAAAACTGTGCGACACAGAGCTGCACCAACAGAAGTGATAGTGTCGGAGCACTAGGCTGAGTAATTAGTGTCATTAAGACACAGAGTAGCACTGCGCTTGGAAATGGGTTACGGTGAGGAGGACAATATCAAACGAGTACCTATCCTGAAGGAAGCGCACTCCATGAGCACATGAAACACAGGCTTTAAGTGTGCGTGTGTGTGTGTGAGACAGAGTACAGATAGTTGAATCTCGCTGTCCTGTGCAGTCTAATCTGTGATGACTGACTGTAGGAAGTTAGAAGGATTAGCAGCCTTCTTTAGCAACATGTTTAGCAGCGGTCTACAATCTGAGAAGGCAGTGTGAGCGAATGATTGTAAGTATAGCTGCAAATAGGCCACTGTCTCTTGACGTAACGGACCGTCAGGATTATACCAAAAATACGCCTTTAGGCACTGCAGTGAAAAACACAGCAAACTAATGTTCAGTCGCAATTTGTCATTAGTTTGTAGTGGAATTTAAATACCGTCTAGATTTAAGACTACTAGACATGTCCTCACGACTATGATTTACAAACATGCTCGCTGCAAGGTTACGTGAAACTGCAATGACAGCAAGAAATAATAGCAGCAGTCTCATCTGCTTGAGACAAAATGAGCAGAAAACTGGATGCTTTTGGTTTACGAATGAGGGAATGGCTCACTGAAGCTGTTGTGTAGTCTAATAGCAGGAACTGGGACACATTCTCATGATACAATGCATTATGTTACATCTCCAGAACAGGGCTAATGTTAGAAGCAATAAGTCTATATAGACACAAGAAAACACATCTTGTTGATAGTAAAGACAGAAAGCTGTGTCTCTGAAAATCCTCAGATGACAGGTTGAGAACAAATCAGACTTCTGCCCGAAGCCCAAATGTCTAAAATATCAACCGCAACAATGACACGATCCCAAACGAACCTTTCGGCCTGAAGCTACAACAGCCAGTGTGTCCCTCTGACTGCTTTTGTCTGTATATTGTGAAAAGTGTTTCAGCTAAAGGCAACAAAGTTCCACAATGACAACAAAGGGAGTAGACAGAGAAAATAAAAACACATTTTCCAAATGGAGCAGCCATCTAATAGCACAGACTACAACCAGCCATCTGAATAAACAGGCCTAGTGACACTGGGGGCGGGGGGGTGGGGGGGGGGGGGTCACATTGCAAGCAGTAGGTCCACTGCCAGAGCAAGAAAAATATGATACGCGGAAAAACATTCCAACTAACATTTTGTGAAAGAGTCATAATTCTGGGGAATATATTAACTTTAACTGACTACCCAATATACCGTTTATGAGTCCTAACAATAGTCCGAATGGTGCCTCTCTCTCAAATAAATGTTTGCAACAAGGCCAAAGCTTTTTACGGAGCTGATAAGAAAACCAACTCACACTCGCAGGATAAACAAATTCCAAGAAAGGTTTCCTCTGACACCTCAGTGCAGGGTAGGACTGCAGTTAGCCGTCTAACCCCTTCACAAGGCCACGATGTGGTCAAACAGATGGGGGCCCATCTATAGTACTGATGAATTAATCAGTCTACTTTCATCTATTATTTAATAACCGGAGCTCTTAGCTAACAGAGCATGGCGGCAGACTGTTATTGCAAAGACAAACGACCATGGGAAACCTGTTAGCCCCATCAAGAAGCCTGGTGTTCAGGTTAAGACCAGTTTCTAACAAAACATGTCTCACCCTTTCACTCAATGATTTAGATTCACCTACAGCTGAGCAGCCTGCAAGATTGTGTGAACATAGATACGTGCAGGCCCAAGGAAATGCGTTATGAAAGTACCACCTAGTCAGGGGGTCATGTTTTATGTGGCTGCACATCCTGATAACCTTTCCCTCCTTCTAAACCTTTGACATCTACATTTGTGATCCGTCACTCCCTATGTAAATATCGAGACTGATGACTCAGCATGGCATCAGTCCTTTACAACACAGGAGAAAATCCAGTTATGAAATGTTCCTCCAACCTCCAGGTAAAAAAAGAGTGCAGTCAGGCAAAGAAAAGACAATATGAACAACCGACAATTGTACACACACTCTCTCACACGTTTTAACTTTCATCTTTAAAATCTTACA
This sequence comes from Anarrhichthys ocellatus, assembly GCF_004355925.1. Taxonomy (NCBI): domain Eukaryota; kingdom Metazoa; phylum Chordata; class Actinopteri; order Perciformes; family Anarhichadidae; genus Anarrhichthys; species Anarrhichthys ocellatus. The sequence continues at coordinate 3,038,731 of NW_022280039.1, forward strand.
CATTAGACAATAAGCTCAGGCCACATAAGAAAAAAAAGGTGATTGGAGCAAAGCTGCTTGGCAAGTAAATGAACATCAAAAGAGCTGCCTTGGGTGGTGACAATCGACACAGTAACTGTTAAAAGCCTTGTAGCATAAGCATCAGCATTAAGGGGGTACTACCTTGGCACTCTCGCTAGGCCATACCCCAATAAAAACAGGGCCACTTATGTATTTAACTAATGTTACTAGACTGTCCATCCTCACTACAGTGTACAGGTCAGATTGTGGATCTTAAACGTATTTGTGTTACGTGTGTAATCCACACAACACAAGGCCACATAGTTCACCTTCGGCGACGGTTTCCTCGATGGTCACTTGATATCGTCCGATGGTGAAGACCCGTCCGATGAAGGTGCCACCGCCGCCGGAACCAGCGCCTCCTCCGCCGGCTCCGGGTCCAGGCCCAGAACTCACCAACTCACGACGAGAATCAAAGAATTTCTTCATCTCCTCTCCCCGGTGTTATCCAAAGCACGGTCAAGTCCAAAATGTATAAGTAATAACACTCGCGGATGGATACAACCAGTCCCCGTTCGGTCGTTGAGGTGCTGGTGTTAAGGCTTTAGCAGCTTTTTAAATAATTGAATGAATGCAGTCAGCTAGCGTCAAGCTAACTGCTAGCTAACTAGCTGGACCTCAAAATATTCCACCCACTGCGGTCCGACGCTCCTTGGCTAACTCATGGTTTGAACAGCAGGAAGAGTCCAATATTGTTGAGAAAATAATAAGATGTAACGTTCATGCGGAGGTCGCCGCTATCCACTCTGAACTGACAGCAGCGCTGGCTAATGTAGCCAGGCAATGAGCCCGAAGAAACACTGGTTAGCCGTTAGCTAAGCAGCTAGGTGCGGTGGCAGCTGTCAGTTGATAGGCTGGCAGCCAGGTAGCTCCTTAGTGTCCAATGCAGCTTATTACACATCTCCACCGATATCATTCAACCGAAATGTTACTTTGTTCACATGCTGCTTTACTCGTCTGTATTGTAGTAAAAGTGACAGATCTCCAGCAGGCTGTATGAAGGCTGGTCTACTACCTTAATGAGCTAACGCTACAAACAGAGTGTATGCTAATAGGGAGAGTCCTCTCTGCGGAATCAGTGCTGCTGGACCTCTCTTGATGTGATTGGTCAGATGGACAACGACTTCCTGTCAGTCGACACTAGTCTCTAGTCCTTTGGTTCTGGTCCCCAATATAAAGCAAACAAAAGGGCCCTCCTTTAAAAGTAACAACTCGACCCGCTCAGTGCTGCTCGGATCAGCTATTATCCCAAAGCTGCCATGAGAGCCGCAGGAATAATAAGCATATTTTAGCAGTGCAATAGTTTTAAAAGCTAAGAATGTTTGTTTTTTTAAGTTTTTTACACGATGTCACCTATGTTCAAATTTGTATTGAGTGTTTAAAAATGTAATAATTGAATCTGCTCAATATGACCATAAATGCAGGCCCTTATAGAAATAAAAAACACAAAGGGCTTATGTTCCGCCATTTACATTTCCTCAGGTCTCTGCATTGGAAATAATACTATGCTATTGTCACGTGTCAAAAACTAAAACGAAGTACAACAAATTACAAGAAGACAGAAGGTGAGATCCTCCACGGTTATCGTTGGGAGAACTTTGTCATGCTGAACCTTATTTACAGGGATATATCTGAGAGGGAGCGGGAGATGGGTGGATGAATGATGCGGCTGAACACTGGATAATGTTATACTGGCAAAATAAATATTGTCCACCTGGAAATTTGTCTTCAGAATATCTGGATTGATCTTTAATCTACATAATACTGTTGTCGTATAGCTTATCAAAGATAATGTCATATTTGGAGGATAGGGTGTTTATGTCAACAGGAAATAACTAAAGTCTTGCAGCTGTGTCATGTAAACTTTTCAGAATGTTACATGTATCAGGAATTACATTTATGAAAAATAGAAAAACAGCATCCTGCTGATCCCCATTGTCTGTGGTGGAAAGTGATGATTACAGTGAACAGATGCTAATCATGTTGCCTTTTATAGCAAATATGAGTTCAGAACCTTTTGTGGCGGTCTGCAAAACAAAATGAACAGATAATCCACAATGTGTCGTGGGATTTATTGACAATATCAATAAAATATATCTGATCTGAAACCAAGAAGATCTGTATTTAAAGATGCACTGCATTGTGAGGTGCTTTGTTTTCTTCTGTCTTACTGTTTCTTTCCATTTTTATTTTCCTCTCATAGATGGGAAAACGGTTAAATAAATCCTTTCCTTCTTACCTATATTAAGTCAAACCTGATATCATTATTTGCAATCTTGCAGCAACCCCATTTGAATGAGACATGAATTTTTAGTCAAAGGAATCCCATTTGGCTTTGATTATTATTATCACACAATAAACACCATGAGTAGAAGAAAACCACTATTACACAACAACTCAGCACAGGCTGTGTCAACCATATCGGCCGCCCTTGAATATTTATAGTAATTCAAGTGAACAGAGATATCAAGAATATTCGAACCAACTATAGACATCAAAGTGTCAAAGATGACAATCTGGCCAGCAACATTCAAAAACTCATCTGTAGTGCATAAACATCTCTCCATATACTGTATCTACAGTTTTTCCAGTCATTTGCAGGCCTGTTTCACCACCGACTCTGTTGGTCTTCCATTCTTTTAATAAAAACATAGCAAATAAAAGAATATAACTTATTTTCAGATGTCATGCAAGCCTGGTTCCAACTTGAAGGTTGAGTACTTTGAGTTAGAATAAAAACCCAACCTCTGTCTTGAATTTGTTGTTACATTCACAGTTTAAATGACCAAATTTACACAATTTCTGAGTGAGTTTCCTGATGAGAAGCCGTGGTTAGCTGCAGACTATATGACAGTGTGAGAACTTCTCCTGCAGGGGTCACTGTTTCATCACTAAATATTATGATTTAGACCCTGTTTTTTTTTTTTACTTTCCACCTTTCAACTTTCCAAAGCTTAATTCAACAATAATACTACCATTATTCATTCCTTATCCTAATAGGAAAGGTTGTATTTGTCTTTGTTTGTGTTTTTGGGAAGTCATATGATGATGTGTACAAACTTCAATTAAAGACTTTTCTTGTTCCTTTGTGAATCTTTTTACTAATTGCTCAATGGGTAAAATTCCACAGGAGCCACTTTTCTTATTCATTCCCAAATTCCTGACCACCAGTGTTTGCAGCTCAGATGATTAATCAAAGAGCAAATGCATGTGTTTTACATTCCTACTGTAAGTGGTTTACATACTCAATGTATCATGGAGCTGCTTAAGAAGCATGGCTGTTGATTAATAATATGATCTCATATCCCTCTTTGACAATGTATTTATGTTTGATTATTTGTTTTCAGAGTACAGGACATTAATTCTCGAACAGCTAATGCCTTGGAGTCAATGTAGCCACACTTTTAAAAATGAACCATTAAGCTATTTGAGCTGCAGAGTTGTTAGTGCTCTAGTGATAAATGTTAATGCTCTGATGCATTCTTTCCTCTGTGTTCATCTACAATACGCTAGATCTCTGCTGACCCAAAAGCTAAAGGTAAACATACTTTGGTCTCATTTTGTGTGGTCCCCTGAGAACCAAAACATCATTACAATTGAGAGTAATGATGAGTAAGAGTCTAATGGTGCCTGTGAAACCTGAGTACAGCTGCAGTTATGTCATTAGAGAAGTTGGATCTGTCACTGTAACAAAGGTTACACTAACTGTGATATTAAACCACCTGTGTGTGTCCTTGAGGTCACATAAATACGCCTCTGAGACCTGAAATATCCAAGATTTTTAGAAATATTAAAGTGATATCCAAATATTACCAAAATCTTTCTCTTGAGTATAAAACTCTCTGTAGGCTTGAAAGGAAGTGACACAAATCTCATGAAAAGCTAGTGGACTGTGAGTTAAGATTGTTCTCTTTTGTCAAAGTTGTAAACAGTTTGCACTTCCTCATCAATTGAGACCAGTGGGCTGCTTGAATTCAGAGAAAAGTATCAAAACACACATACACAGAATAGGAAACTAGTGTCATGACCACTTGTCTTTAGTCCATCTACGCTCAGAATGTTCCAAAAATATGACCAAATACAGCTTCTATCAGAATCAGAACATGTGCAATAGTTGTGGGTGGAGTGCCCCTCATAGGCCAATAGGTTTTTTTAAAACAAATTACACCCGATTTCTAAAGAGAGGGTCCATCAGATTTCTTCCTCTGCTGGATTATTTTGGCATTCACTACTGTTTTAGAGTAGCTGAATATTAGAGTTTTGGAGTGTGTGAGACAGAGCTGGAATGTCCTCTTTCACTCCAGTGGCAGACACACTATACATCTGGATCTCATCCCCCTGTGAGGGAAAGTCAAGCATCATACCTGGTCAAGCACTCCTGACTTTCTTGAGATATTGCAATGGAGAGCTTCAAGCCTTACTTATTGTGCACATTTGTCAGGAGCGTAACTTTTTGCATAAGTATGGTCCAAACTCTGACGTTATATAGAGATTCATGAATCTGGAAGCTTAGCAGGCACATTTTGAAAGACATTTAGCTCCCTAAACTAAAGAATACTGTCATTGTGCAGTAAAGCACAACGAGAGTGCAAAGGTAAATTTGAGAGGAAGAAGATGATCACTTTCTTTTAGACCAAAGCCTGGTGCTGTCATGGTGAATATTAAGGATGCACCAATCTGACTTTTTCTGTCCCAATATTGATACCTGGGCTTTGGGTATCGGCCGATACTGAGCACCGATTCAATACCAGTGTTTAATTAATAAGTCTGTGGCTCACTATGTGGAAGTGACAGGGATCATTATTTTATGTGTGTGTAAGGCAACATCAGGCTGTAATATTAATTGAAACAAATTAAAACATAGATATAAATGTGCTGAATTGTTATTTATTAAAATAATTGTCACCTGATTCAGCTATTTGAGTTAGTATCAGACCGATATCAGCATCTGTAGTTCATATCATATATTCATGGCAGGGTCCATTTCGGTATATTCAATCTAGCATCATGGGGCCCCATATCTGTGTAAGTGTGAATACTTAACATTTTCCCAGCTTATTCTCTTTCTATTTTCCACCCATGTTGCACCGAATTCATTGTAGAAAAGTAAAAATGGGAGTAGAACAATGCAGAAAATTGAGAGCAGATTTCCTGCCAGGACAGTCAGGAAGGACAGGAGGAGACAGGTGGGGTCCTGCAGGTAAGTCAGGTGAGTGGGGGAGGACAGGAGGACAGGCAGGGGGGAGAAAGACACGAAGAACCAGCCTCCTCCACCTTTTCGTCGCTGTCACACGTCGTCTTCTTGAACATCTGTCTGAAAAAACCTGTCTCTGTCTTCTCCTTCTTTTTCATCTCCTTCTCGTGCAATTTTCTTTTCTCTAACTCGGTCCGCCTCTACTCTTCTTCTTCATTTCCAGATAGACAGGATCTTCTTCTCGTCCTCCACCTGTTTTAATTTCTCCTCCAACTGTTTTTTCTTGGCCAGCTCCTTCTTTAACTCTTCATCCAGAGCTTTGTGGTTTGACTGCAAAGCTTTTATTCTGGACTCCGAGCTCTGTTCTTTCTGGTCCAGGTCCTTTGTGAACTTGTCCTCCAGAGCTTCATATTTTGCCTGACAAGCTTTCTCGCTCTCGAGAAGTTCAGCTTCTTAGCTCAACAGCTGTTTTTTAGTCTCTGTGAGCATCTGAGAGACCCTGTCCTTCTCCTTGCTGCGATCTAGAATTTCAGTGTCCCACTGCTGGATCTGTTTCTCCAGCTGGTTCACCTTCCTCTGGTACTCAACCTGAAGAGTCTCAAGGCTTTGTTGTTTCAGGTTCAGGTCTTTGTTGGTGGTCTTCAGGAACTCAGCTGGTTTTTGTCAATAAGGGGGTCAATAAGGACACCGAGGTCATGTCCTTGGTATTTGAAATATAAATGAATGTGACTTTGTCAGGTTTAGCAAGTTTCATGATCCAATGAAAAAAGTTCACATGGCAGTTATTTTATAAGCATCAAGTATTTGTTGTTCAAATGTGACAAGTTTCCAAGCAAGCTTTATTGTGAGAGGAGTTTGCACGTGATGGGTAGAAAACAAACCAGTTCGAGTGCTTGTGTGAAGATCAGAGTTATTTTTGTGCCAGAAACTGAATGAATTGCTGTAGTATTAAAAATATACAGAGAAGGAAAATCAGCTAAATACTGTCAAACATAACTGTTGTTTAAAACCTCAATTCAATGGGTATGGTGTTACATTGTCAGCCGACTTTATTGTAATCAAACTCTGTAATCATACAACCATCTTGATGGCGTTAACGTGGGAATCTTGCGTTTTACTGTGAACGTGGCATTAGTATTTCTAAAATCCTAGCTTCAGCCCTGGCTGACATAAAGGGGTCAACAGGCAGGAAAGCACTGTGTTAAAATCAACACAGATCATTTACTCATCAATCCACCTGACATGCATGGAGGGAGACAGACATCATGTTGTGAGGCAGACAGCACTCACAGCTGAGCCACCATGATAATGGCTGGGCTATCCTTAATTAAAGGTGCTGAATTTGTATTCAGCGCAGCAGCAACAACTATTTGAAATGTAAAAATACAGTGTAGTAATGTTTACCAGAGCAGAGAGTGAAGTAGCTGTCCCTCCTGACAGCTTAAAAACACCTGCTCTACAGCAAAGTATTATAGAGTGTTTGCACTGGGATGTGCTTCTCCTCACAGGTCTGTGGTGACTGGCAGCTATTCTGTCAGCCACAGACAATGCAGTAGCAGCTTTTAGATTAGTCTTCTAGTCCCAGTGGCAGCAGGTGTGCTGACCAGGAGTGGATGGTGTTGACGGCCCGCGGTGACAAACAGCCGACCTGCCTGGAACAATCACGCTATCTGATGGAACTTGTGGCAGCTGCTACAACAGTATATTTTGTGGACCCTTAAATGAAGTCTGGATGTCTAAATCAGTATGAATGTGAGTGTGTTAGCCTCGAGATTGGCTGGTGACCTATCTGGGCTTTCAACCCAGTGTATGCTGTGTTCACTGACTTTTGACTGTCAAAAGAACCCTTCTATGCATAATCTTGACACTGATTATATAAAACGCTGTGTTTTTAGCATTTCTTTCATAACTTATCTGTCTTGGAAAAAGCTTCACACAACTAAAGTATAAGGGTCTCCTCTCCTCATTAGCATCTCGTATCAGCCCACCCAGCAATCAGTAATCAGTGAAGATCAGTCCAGGCAGGAAGAGTGAGGGATGAAGGGAAGAGGCGACGCGTAAACTTCCTGTGGAATGTGCCTCTTTTCTCCAGCAAAGGGTGGAGTGTGTCTTACAGACAGAAGAGGGGAGCATTTTACCCTGTTTTTTTTTTTTTTTAAATCATTTGTGGTCACGGTGCACTAAGCAAGAATACTTCCCTGTGCTAGTAAACAGAGACGGCTGTTTTCAGGAATGAGGAAATTACCAAGTGATGTCAAAGCCTTGCGTGAAGCATGAGTACATTTAAATTGTTGTAAAAGAGTCCCAAATTGGCCGCCATGTCATGTGAAGGAGGATTATCTTCTCAAATTGATCATAGCAAACTACAATGATCATGCTGCCAAATATAATCTAAAGCGATACACTTTAGATTGGTACTATTTCTTTACTGCAGCTCAAACCACAAATTACAGATTGATATAAAAAGTTCAACACAGAGAAAACAATTTAAGGAAACCAATCTACATCATGTCTGCATCTGTGACTAGTTTTAACTATTTCAATACTCAAAATACAATTTCTTCAAGGATATTCCAGAGTTGAATGGTCTGTTTGTTTTGGTTTCCGAGGTCTGATCAGAGGGGATTACTGAGCAAACACAGCGAGAAACTGCTGTCTGTCTGTCGAGGTGACCCTGAGATCACATCCCGGTGGGGGACCTGTCAAAGCAAAGGCCATTTCAATCTCTCCCAGCTTTCTCATATATTAATACATGTTTAAATATCTGCATAAATAAAGAATTCAACACAACAATTCAACCGAATATGGCTTAATTATTCACAGTCATTAGTTACAGATGTATGCATGTGTGCTGTTTGAACCTGGGGATGAAATATGTAACATTGTTTGGTTTTAATTTCCTGATTTTCCTACTTTTATCATAAAATGATGTGGGTGCTAACCATCAGTTCACATTAATTCCAGTAATGCCAGAGCAGTAAATATTTTTCATACATTGGAAAACACACACACACACACGCACACACACACACACACACACACACACACACACGCACACACGCACACACACACACACACACACACACCCACACACACACACACACACACACACACACAAACACAGGATAGTCAGCTGTGCTGATTATACCAGATGCTAAAAGCTCAGATGTGGTAAGTCTTAAGTGGAAAGTTCACATTGTATTTAGACACCACCACTGAAAATAAAGCAGCTTGTTTCCCACATCGATGGGAACAGATATCCGGACCACTTTCATCCTACAGTACCCCTTGGCACAATAAACTGCATTCCCCTGGTGAGCTTTAGTACCATGCTGATGAGTAGTCAGTGGAGTCCTTAGGCCTGACCTCGAGCTCCCTGGAGGCCATTACAACAGCAAAATAGATATGAGGTACATGTACACCATGTGGTACACGGCTGGTTTGAAAAATCAAGTCATATAGTCTTTTTTGTTGTATTAAAAATTCAAAAAATCTCCTATGTGAGATTTATCTTTTGATATCCAAACCTATCAAATTCTCTTTTTCTTCTTCAGCTTTGTAGTTTTCAATTTATCTCTACTCAACACCCCAAAATATTTACTTGTATTAGTAACTGTAATGCAGGTATTGAATTTCAAATTGTAATCACACTATTTGTTCCTGAAAATAAGAAATAAATTGAATTTAATTGAAAAAGTTATACATTACTGCACTGTCTGACATTGGCTTTAAATTACCTTTTAGATATCTATTATTTAGATCCTTTTGATATATTTTTTATAAAGAAATTCTCCCCTTAATGAAAAAACCTTCACTGCATTATTCTGGCGATAGGGTTAGAAAATGTGGTGAAAACCTCTGCGGTCTCGGGAACAGCGTATTTCACAGCAAGCTGACAAGTCATATCTGACTTGTTTTCAGTTTAATCCTGCCAACAGAAGTTATCTCTCTATAATATTACGCAACAATATCAGCTCTCGATAGGTATCAGTCGATTAATTGGCTTTTTCTTGCTCCAAACTATCGTTACTATATCAACTTTAAAAATCCACCACGGGTCGAGCTCTGTTATAAGAGCATCGTATCAAAATATGATGCCGTCAAGCTAATCTAAACGATGCATGTACATTTCACCTGCACCAGCAGGAGTACAAAGAGCTGTAAAGGTCATGCAAGTCCAACGCTGAACCCCTCATTGCGTACGTGCAGATCAGACTTACTTCGAGAGGAGACTCAGTCAAAGCCTACTTCATGCTTGGCTGAGGGAAAAGGTTGACAAACACAAGACAAATGATCAGTCACTGTAAAATGAGATGGATGGTGTGAATTGAAGCAGGCATTAAGGGGGTTGTTATACGCATCAGCAATGTTTCCTGAGCATGATGTCTCATCTCTCGTCTCCAAAATAACACACAGGTTTCTGGCAGGCAAAAACCTCCAAAATTAAACAACAATCCGAGCAGCAGTAGGAGGGTAATGCCTTCTCCTGCTTAGAGCCTGTTTTCAAAAACCCTTTATATGCCACTGCATGTTTGCATGACTGCTGTTATTCATAAAATTACAATTTTTACTCACTAACTCTATTGTGGAGATTGCCATCTACTGCGATCTAAACATGGCACTGCTAGTTTTGCTGCTCGTCCTACGGGACTCCATTTCTAGCCCTGAATCCCCAGATATCAACAATAAGGGAAATTTGGAAGTAAAATGTTTATAACCCATAAAAATGATGATAACTACAAAAATAAGACCCAGACGTGCGGCTGTTTTTCTTTCTGAATAAGCTGCATGAAATTGATTTGGAAAGGAATATTGATCAACAAAACAATGTTATTAATACAGCCGATTAAACAAAATGTGTTCTTTAACAACTGTCACAGTTGTTTATTGCTACCAACTCACAGCAAGAAGCATCTGGGTGTGAATGTCAACCCTGTTCTTTTCATATTTGTAAGTTTTATTTTCTTTAAATTCAAATCTGAAATATGAAAATTAGGTGGATATTGTTTAGCTAGAAACCACTGAATAATAATTCATATGAGGATTGGTAACCGGTCCAAAGTGTTTCTCTGATATGTCACTTCATGAAAGCGATTAAAAGAATAATTCATTTGAAAAAAATCGTTTTCCCTCATTCTCCTCAGTAATTACTTTGAAGTTGTGTTATTGATGTTTGTGACATGTATTCTGTTACGTTGTAAACGTTTTACTTAGTTTTCGTACTTATTTGTGCCTAAACCTAAGCAAGTGTTTTTGTTTGAATTCCCAACATTAGTCCCGTGTTTATGGCGACTGTTCGCTGGGCAATCCAGTGCGTTCGAAAGCGACGCCAAGGAGTCTGACAAGGCGTCGTGTTGAGAATGTGTTGTTTGAAACTATACTATTCCTGGCATAGGTGTGGGAAAGTTATCACTCAAAGCCAGTGTCTGTCTCCATGTTTTTAAGCCATTTTTATCAGCAGGTCAGATAAGATTGATCCAAAGGAAATATGTGAGAATTCTCGGTCTTTTACAAAACAGGGTTGGGAATAACTGGAAGGATATTGTTTCTGTCTCTGACCCAATTTAATAAATCACTGACTCCAATTATAACTACTGTTTGATGGAGGGATGTGTTTGTTTCCTTTAGAAGTCAACAGACTTCATCGAACTAAACCACATAGAAGCAATTTCCTTGTGTTTTCCTTGGCTGTGGTGGGTTATAAATCATAATACCAGATGGGTTAGTAAAGTGGTGACAATTTGAGATAACCTCTCTTCCGATAGATCATTGGTTGTAGGCAGCGTCAGGCTGGGAGAGGATTAAAGAAGTATGAGATGGGCCAGAGTGACCTGAGCGAGCAGAGTCACCACAGGAGTGGAAGCAACAGAAAGTTCACTTTACCTCAAGAGACACGTCATTTCATCCCAATCCATCTGACCTCTGACCTGAGGGATCAACACAACACAGCCTCACATCATTACTGTACTTAGCAGGCCAAAACCGAAAAACGTTCTGCCCTCAGTCGCTGACAGCATGATACATGAATACATGGTTAGCATTACTTTTTCCCAAAACATCTATGTCTAATGGGTCCTGTTATCATGCTAATCATCATGAGGGAAGAGGCCGGGACTGAACTGCACTGTGCTGGCAGTGTGCCAATATGTCACTGGCCATAACAGCTCTGAGGTGAACCCACATCCATTAATGTGATGTAAGCCCAAGCTTCTCTCCAGAGAATTGATCATAGCTGAAAAACCCTCCATTAAAAAGGTCCAAAGACGCAATGCACTGTCTAATACATTACATTCACATGTAATACACACCTAAAATGGCTTTAAACAGCATCTCTTATGAAAAAAGGAGACGTCAGAGGGAAGAATGCGCCTCTGTTGGAGTCTTTAAAGCAATCACAGCAGTCAGTGTAATGGTTTAATGGTCAAAACTGATGTTAGGAAAGCGCAGCAAAGATCATCTGACAGCACAGCTGCTTTCACAGCTACAGTTGCACAAGGCTGCCATTATTTCTCATATTATAGCACAAGCTGAACAAGCAGTGAAGTATACTTCTTTCTGTGTTTGTTTTCCAGTACATTTCTTCAAAATTAGAAAAGAGTATCATGGAGTAACACTTTTCTAAGAACTCATTGAACCAAGGACTGTGTGTAAAAAGGAAGATCCTGACACTGAGTCAATAGAAATGTGTCCAGAACACAGATTCTCAGATAGCAAATTATCCTCAAAAATTGGTTCATTAACTTTGTATCCTGCAGTCTGAGTAACGACATTATCGATTATGTGGTCCCTGATTCAGAGATATTACCAATAAGTATCAATTAGTAGATAACAATATGTTGTTCCACATATGCTGCTCCCAATAAGTCTGTTTTAACCTCATACCAACTCAAGGTCCACTAAGTAGCTTTATTTCCGAGCTACTGCATCAGCGGATAGAGTTTGCTTAGTTGTGATGGAGATGAATCAGTTGACATGCAACCTTAGTAATTATGATTTTATCCACAGCACTTTTAGGACTACATTTTTCTCAACATTTTCTAATAGGCATTTTTCACAGCAGAAATTTAGATTTGTCATTGTAGCAAAAGCCATGAAATTAAAATTTAATTTAGAGCAGATTTCTGTGTTATCTTCTATGCATTTACGAGCACAACAAGAACATTTTAGGCCTTTGGATTTATTTAGAAACTGCCTGTCAGTCCTCAATGCTGGTGTGGTAAGTCAGAAAACTTCAACTGGATTCAACTGTGGCCACATTGTGGCAGGGACTGACAAAGGGAATTGCCATGTGGAGCCCAGCGTGAGGGCCTGAGAACAAGACTGGAATGTAAATTGACCAATTCACAAGCAACTGCATTTCTGGGCCTCAAATAAATCCTAGAGGCATTATAAAATAAATATATAGATTTATGCAAATATCTCTTGTTTTCCTATTTAGAACCTATACCTTCTGTCTCAAGGGAACTAGCTTTGAAGAATGTAATTGTACTGGGGATTCCCATTGGTCTGAGCAAAGTTCCCACAAATTCCCATTGGCCATGGCTCTCAGTGAGTGTGTGTGTGTGTGTGTGTGTGTGCGTGTGTGTGTGTGTGTGTGTGTGTGTGAGGTTAATCATGCTGGCGTAGAGAAACCCAGACATGTCCAAGTTCACAATAGTCTCATGTACCCCCGCCCTTCACTCCCACCATCACCACCCCAAGTCCTCATTTCCCGTTGTCTCCTCCAGTAAGAACAGGCCTGTGTTATCTCCTGGATTGCTGATAATGCTATAGCCTCACAAATGCAACACTGTTTGTTCAGCCATTATAGACTAAATTCACCAGAAAAGCCTCTGTACTTTTCAGCCACTATCAGAGTGAAGCGTATTACACAAGTCTAAAAACAGACCTGTTCCCCTACAAATCCATCTGGGCCAGCTGTGCCCAGGCTACTCCTTGCACTGCTTAATCACAAACTTCAGAGTTTCATCATATTTTTTAAGCTGCATAATTCATGTCCTGATAAGGACGCAGCACTCTGGTGTGTCATGATTTCCAATCAGCTCACAGTTTCACTAGTGCGGACTCATTTTGTTCCTTCGAATCCAAAAACAAGCAGGCTGCAGGTGGATTGGAGGTTAAGGCCAGAGGGTGAAAGGTGAAATGCAGGTTTATCTGATCTAGAATGAAAGCCTGAAGAAATTGGATCATCTGATGTAATGTGTCTGGAATTACAAACGGCGCCTGACTAAAGCGGCATACCATCCCGCAGACCCAGGTCACTCCCTACAGCCCTGGAGATGATGCAGAGAAGGCAAACACTATGCTGTGCTTGAAGGGACAGAGAAGATTGTACTCAGACCACACACTAACAACTACAGCTGTTTCCATTTTTTGTTTTTGTTTTACAGCGTATGATCTGTCGCCTGTTCAAATACTTGCTATTTCTGCTCACTCAGACATGGAGGATGGAATGTCTCCTTTTACTGTAGCTAAACTTAACAATCAAATGTTGCTAGATAAGATGACATCATGTGAGAGATTTGCACAATGTATACAAGGCATTGAGTCACATTTGTTAAATCAATCATCATGTACATATATGTTATCATGTCCTGTCAAAGTGTTCAGAGTTGCCTGGAACTTGGATTCACTGGCCGAAACAGATTGCAAGCCTCATCACTCATCTACTCTCTTATCGGGATGGCTGAGAAAAGTGATGCATAAGCAATGCAAAACAAGTCAACCTCTTTCCTTTAATGTGGCTTTCATGCACAATGAAATGTTTTTGTTTCAGTTGCAGTTGAGAAGCTGTTGGTTGGAAGGCTTTGGGTTCAAAGTGTGGTCAGTTGCAATCTTGCCATCTGGGCTCTATCTGAACCACAGATGGAGGTCAAGTGTACACAGCACACACACGGCAACCCCATTCAATCAACACGGCTACATGCGGCACTGGAAATTATCTTTATCGCATCCAGGGTTAAAAAAAGCTCAGTGGGGAAACTTGATTCGACTGAACGACTGAGTATGAGAGTACACCTGTTATGAATTAAGACATAGTTTGATACACTGTATGTTCACACAGTAGCATAGTGTCAACAATAATGTAGCAGCAGCATTTCTGAATAGTGTGTCGTATGCATTAAATGACTAAAAAACACATCATATTTGATTGTTTTCAAATGAAGCTATGATGGGGATGAGACGGGGATGGAGACAGTGTGCAATCTACAGTGAGATCAAATGTGTCCCTGTTGAAGAATGTGAAAAATGTCATCAGGGTGCGTGTCGCCTCTTCTGTTCAAGGTGATGTCACAATCTGATGCAGTCAGACAATGGAAGGTGTGTCAATTAAAACTACACGTTACCAACAAAACAAAAACACCAAACAGTTGGCCCCTGTTGTACTCAGTCTGCCCCCTGTTTTACTCACTTTAGCTTACCTCTAAAGCAGGGGTGTCAAACTCATTTTCACTCTGGGCCACATCAGCATCACGGTCGCCCACAAAGGGCCGGTTGTAAATGTAAGACTGTATAAATGTAAATACTCCCTAACATATTGGTAAATAACTGTCTCTGCATTTGATTATTGTTTATTCAAGTGTTAAAATATTGTAAATGCAGTTATATAAATGTAAAAATATATTTAAGCACATTTCTGTCATTATAACTTAAATTCTTTTAATTTAGGGTTCAGAAACCCACATTACTCTATCAAAGATCAAACTATTAAAGAAAATAGCAAAGACAAATATCAAACACAAGTTATTACAATATCTTTGTTCAATGCTTAAAATCAAGGGTGCGTTTGCACAATCCCACGTGAAGTATTTCATGTGTTGTAAAGCCACGTTTAAAGTAGTCTTCAATGTACTCACAATACATTTCCATTTCAAGTGTACAGTAACCAGCCAAAGAGCTGCTTCTACGACTATTGTGTTTAAGTATCTCATAATTATGACTTTCTATCTCATAACTTCGACTTGCTATCTCATAATTTTGCCTATGGGGATATTTTTATTGTCAAGTCTAACTTTAATTTATTATTAATTAAAAAAAATATTATTATTATTATTATTTTTTAAAATATCTGCCAGATTCGCGGGCCACATAAAATAACGTGGCGGGCCGGATCCGGCCCGCGGGCCGTATGTTTGACACTCCTGCTCTAAAGCATCAAACTGGCCTAATGCTGGACCTGCCCTCCATGAGGGATTCATCATAGTGGGGGAGGAATAGGGGAATGCTGGAGACAACCAAACAGGCAGCAACCCAGGAAGCTCTAACTCAAGAAGGGAACATCAAGCATGATTTCCCTCTCAGATAAAGTTGGAATTCAATTAGAAGACACTCTTCGAGACATCTGAAACGAGAGAGAACGCAAACAGCAGATTGAGACAAGAGAGGGCTGGAATAAAAATGCTTAATTGCTATGTGAAATCTACCTCAGAAATACAATATAAAAAAAATGTCCATACCAATCCTTTGACTTTACTGCAATACATGCCTGCATTAACTTGCAGACTTATAGACCAATAGAGACTGAGGTAACTCAAATCCAATCCAATTGAGAGACTCTGAAAGAGTAAGAAAAGCTCTCTTGAGTTCCCATGGCTCACTGTAGATGCCTGCATTAACTCTCTCCATGCAAGAAGAAGAGTGGGTGTTCCAAAAATGTTTGAGGAATTCATGAGAAATCACTGAAGCATATTTAAATAACTTTTTATTGGTTCTTAACTCCAGCCAAACTCATCTCTCTTGGTGCTCTTTCACAAAAACAGGCTTTATTACCCCCTCTATTAAGGCTAAGTGGGTCATGACAATAGACAGGATAATCAGATGACTTTATTTGATTTAAACTTTAGACTCTTGGTAATATATGTACCTCTGTCCTTTGGTGGGAAGGTCTTCTTTGCAAAATCACACAATGTCAAGATGAGTTACTGAGCATTACATTTTTCAATTTAGCTGCTTGCATCCTTAATTTTGGAGCCCCTACAGAGAGGTCTCACACTGGGGGAAAACCATCATTACAAAATGGTTCGTGCAATTGGCTTTTCACGCATCAGATACCTAAACAAACTAAGGCGTGCAAAGATTAGTGCAAACACACATGTGCATAGTGCAAAAAAATAATGGGCAAAAACTTCTGTGCATGGATGTGCATGTGATCACTGTCTGCCGCTCAGCTTAATATTTAACCAGAGGCTGCTAGTTAAAGATAAACCTGCACACCAAGGAATCTATTCTGAGATCTACAGTAAAATGCTAATTGTCTTAATACTATTATTTAATTACTATTATTCCAGACTAAAGTGAATGACACAGCTGTAGGAAAGCAATGAATTCAATTTCTCGAGACCCAAGTAGCGATTCATCTCAACGCTAGGTATTATCCAAACACTTTTCACATTTCTTTAGTGACACTAATTAAGGTAATTGAACTTGGGGCTGTCCTTAGAGGCCATTCTACAACCAAAACATTTTTCCCATGGCATGCAACAAAAACAATAACAACAGTCAGTTGAGAAAAACAGGACAAGGCTCAAATCACCAGAATGGAGAAACTGCTGGAGGCGTAAACATGGAATACACTTTTTTTTGTCTTACTTGAGTCCAATATGTGTAGCACAAGAGAAATGGATCATTTAAATATGATACCATTGACAGAGCTGATAAGCATAAGATGCATAAAAGGAGTCACAAGAAGAGAAGGCAATTGCTTCCATATCTCAGCAAACAACTTCCCCTTGGCTATTAAATGCCCATTTGGCCTGGCGCTGCTATTTAGTGCCATTAAAATAAGTTTATAAGAGGACAATTCTGCTAACTCCAGGTCTAATCTGCCAACATCAGGCGCAACAGCAATGGGAACTAGACATGTCTGCAGCTGACTGAGTGAGGGACAGTGAAAGACATTCATAAAGGATTGAAAGTTGTTGGTTGGGTGGAAACTCACAAAAAAACTGCTCTTAACTACTAATGTCTTACTGCATACTATAACATGGGCCAGCACTCTACATTAACAAGCATTAATGTCCTATTTAAGTCTTTTGGGACAAATAAAGTGTGAAGATACCAAGATAGACAAAAATACTTTTTTTAAAGCATATTATGAGTCATGAAGTCTTTCAAGGAGTTTTTAAATGTAAACAATGGATCAAATTACTATGTGCTTGTGAAAGGGGTTGCACATGGTGAACAAACCTACATAAACACCCTTATGGGCTCTACATCTTTAAACTTATTTTTTAAGGGGAAAACTTCAAGTCTAAGTGCAGTCAAGTCCAATTAAAGACTAAAGTAAAGTCCTCATTTGTTTGACTGAAGTCTCATTCAAGTCTCAAGTCCAGAGCTCTGGGCACATTTATCAAATAGTAAACTGTAATGAACACTTTGTTATAGTGGTTCCATGTCCCCACTTTATATTTGGGCGGATCTTGTTGACACATCAAACAAGCTTTACGAAATAAGGTAACGACATGAGCTGCACAAACTCTGCCTTGTAAATCTATTCAGCAAAAAAAAAAGAAAAAAGAAGAAGGTGGATATCCACATAGATAAAATATAAAATGTGACTGACACTGTGCTATCATCTGGTTTTAGTGTGGTGTCTCATGCGCTGGATACTTTTCTATGTAGTGCACAAAGCAAAGGTTGAGCATTTTATGCGAATTTGTCAACAAAAGAAAAAGGCAGCATTAACTGCATTCTGGCTTGGTGGCAATGCAGTATCTCTAATGACTTTGGGATAATAAGGCATGTTTCTCCAGCCGTGTTGTTTTTTTCCTCCCACATAATGTGGATTGGTTTCCCCTAAGCAATGAGATGTCCTGTTTGCATTTTGGGCTGGTACTCAACTGGCCTTAGCGCAGAGGAAGAACCAAACACAGGGGCCGACTGTTCTATTTTAAAAGTCAAAGGAACGGGTCTAAGCTCGTCAACTGCCTACAGATATCATTAGCAAAGCGAGCATGTTCCAAAGCGAAAGGAAGCTGACTGAAGAGATGCTATCGCACGCCTCATTCCCGTGTTTTCATACCATTTGTGTCCCCCCTTGTGTCTCAATCTCAAGACTAAAATCTCTCCTACCTATCTTCTCCACCCACACATTCTGACATTCACATCTATCCTTCTGCTTGTTCCATCTCCCCAGTGCCATTCAAACATAAACTGGCCGTTCAAGATTCTTGTGAACATACAGGCTAAAGCAATGTTGAGGTGTGTCCTTCTAATCTTAGTCTGGCTGGCATTGAGGAGGTGAGCATGTCAAGGGACTTGCGTGCAGCACAGGAATTTAGGAACAAAGGAAGGCAGATGCCGCCTTCCCCCCACTAGCATCTTGTCCTTCTATCTTTAAAGCCCCTCGGGATCAACAATTAGAGATACTGTCATGAAACTATCCCAAATTAACAACACAGACCATAATTGTATTTTAAGAAGCATAATCCAAAAAAATAAAGTCATAATACTACAGCATGTTGTTCTTTTCAATGAGGGGGGGTCATTCAGTTGTAGATTACACAACCCAGTTCCCCTTCCTCTACATTTCCTTTTTCTCAGCTTTATCTTCAATCAGCATGTTAAGCCTTATTACAATATGCTTTACTTGGCGCCAGGGGCTGAGCCCTTTAACGAAGTCTTAAAGGTGCAGTCACTCTGGGCACCAATGGTCAGCTTCATCAAATCAGCTTCATCAAAAAGTTGTTGCACATGTATTTCATCCCATTAAGCACAGGTAGAGTTCATGTTACATTTTGCACAACAGATGCTCATTTTGAACAGCACACACTGGATTTTTAGTGCTTTCCCCCTCCATGATATCATTTGAATGCTGCATCTGACAATAATGTTGACAAGATAATTGAGACTAAACCAAAACAGTTAAGCTACTGGCCAGAAAACCTTAACAATTTGCTAAAATATGCTAAAGTCAGTACCAGCCCTTTCACATAAAATTAGTCATGTAAGCCAATGTTCACATGAAAATATTGTATACATCAGCATTAATGCTTGTGTTTAATTTCTGTGTCCTTATGTCAAGAGCTCAATACTTGAACATGGAACATTGTCAAAAGGTTCTCAGCACTGCTGATAAAAATAGCCTTCAAGCTTGTATTATTTGATGAGGTGGTGATGAGCAGAGGGTAAGAGCAATGAGAGGTGAAAATAAAATGCCTAAAAAGGAGACGTTAGTTGCCTGCGATTAAAAAAATGTGAACACAAACAAAACTGGGACTAAAGGTAAAAGCAACTCAAAACAAAGTGAAAGTGAACATTATGATGAAATACATTAACACATTCCTGAAAGCTTTAGACTCTGAAGATGTTATATGCTTAATAATGCACAGCCTCCATTTTCAGAGTTTCTCTTATTCTATGGTCCGTGTTATTAATTTACAGTTTGAAAAAAACCAAAATGCATGCTAAATAAATGCTGACATCCACTCGATGTCAGGAGAAAGGCATGGACACATAGAGGCCAGTTGGTCTGTTATCATGACCAGCACAGACATTTAAAAGTATGTGAATTTGCAGGTCAAAGGTCCTGATAATTAGCCAATACATGTTGTGAGATAAGAGCCCTTCCAGCCCCTCCCACTACCCGGCATTGACAATTTAGCATAAGAATATGCTTAAGAATTTGGACACAGTATAGATATACATTAAATCAAATTTACAAAAAAAGAAATCAAAAAATGTTTCTTTAGATAATTTGTATATGAAATTAATTTTTAAAAACAAAATAAATTTTAATTTTAAAATCAATAAGTTCAATCAAATTAATTGAAAAAAATACATGAAAATCATAGTAAGTTGCTGATTTTTGATGAGAAAAACAAAGCCCTAATACAGAGAAATGACTATTGTCCTGTGCCTAAAGCCAAAGCAAAAATTATATAAATCCAGGAAGAAAGAAAAAACAAATCCCCCAAAGCTTGAGTAACAGTTGCTAAAAATCCTCAATATTGTCTGCAATTTAAGCAATAAAAATGTTGAATTTCCTGAAAAGGAAATCAATTCTTTGTTCCATCTTATTTTCTCTTTTAAATATGTATTATTGCTTCTTATTAAATAATTACAACAGAATATGATAAACAAACAAAAGTATGTTAAAATATGTCTGTTATTGAAGTCTCAAGTGTCTATTTAAAGTGTACAACACAGTGTTTCACATTATGGCAGTAGTTACAGTATACCTGAATGTAACCAAACCACCGTAAGATCCTTCAATACTTTAAAATTAAACCCAAATTCGGTGCATCATCTTCTGCACCTTTACTCATAGCAATAGGTTCTTTTGTTATTGCTTGACTGGCTTGCCTTTCTCTAATGTTGCCTGACCACAAATTGTAGATTGTTCGCACAGTCTTGTTCATTACTCCCCAGTACACGGTCACCTGCAACTCATCAGAAATGTGATGTGATAAGTTGCAGGCCACATTAATGTTGGTTTGTTTCCATTGATGTATTAGCTCCTAACTGGCGGAGTCGTGTGAAACTCCGAAAAGAAGGGCTGTGTTTGTTTCTTACTCACAGGTTTGCTCACATTAAAACGCTACAGGTAGAGTCTTTAAACCAAAATAAATGTGTTTCTTACAGTAAATTGACCTAATTTTTAAAATAAAATGTACTAAATGTTTTTAAAATGAATATTAATCTAATTAAATCAACAATTCATTTGTATTGTTCAGTTAAAAGACATTTGAATTAAACTCAATGGAATGTTTTAAAACTGTTGTGGGGTTTCAATTTAAATATATGTAATGTGTAAATGTTCATCTTTGCCTTAAGATCGTTCACTTTCCACTCTCCATACGCACACCTCAGATTATATGCTACTTTCCATGGAGGTTCTTTTTCATCATTCCCAGCAGGTTTTCCACCATGAGAGAGAGCTTTTCTGTAAATGTATGCAAGTGCTTATGTGTGGGTGTTTGTAGGATGAATGTAATTGGAGGAATGTCGTACATAGGGGACTAGGTTAGCTTAAGTATTAAGGTTAACTTAGTGTAGATATGAAAGTTCAGGCTAAGGTTAGATATTAAGGGATGAATGAAAGTAAAGTCAAATTTGTTTACATACAAGGATGTGTGAGTACTAGTTCTAGTGAGTGCAGCATATGTGGGTGTGTGCTTGTTTTATCTGTTTTATCAGGTAAATCTCAGATTAATTGTAAAAAGGTCTTGGTTAGATACACCACAGCTGCATGAAAACAGCATTTTCCAAGAAATATTCAGAGATCTTCCCTTCTGACCCTTAAAATACAATAAATGACTTGGTTATAATGAGGCTCACTTAATGTGGGTGGTGTGGTGCAAAGCAAGATACAATCACCTGCCTTGAAACACTGTGGCTAGAAGCACTGTGCTTGCAAACGTACATGTAGTCTGTGGAAGCATTTGGTTACTGAGGATCCAGGCCAGTTTGCACGTTCTCCCCGTTGCAGCGTGGATTCCCTCCGGGTTCTCCGGCTTCCTCCCACAGTCCAAAGACATCGAAATTGCCCGTAGGTGTGAATGTGAGCGTGAATGTTTGTCTGTCTCTATATGTGCCCTGCGATGAACTGGCGACCTGTCCAGGGTGTACCCTGCCTTCGCCCAATGTCAGCTGGGATCGTCTCCAGCGCCCCACGACCCTGAACAGGATAAGGATGGATGGATGGATCCAGGCCAGTCAAAACGGGTTCTGTGAGCCAAAATATGGACTGTTTATATCCTTATTACAAAAATTACACATTGAGACTGATTGACGGGCTTCTTGTGGCTTAATTATTATACGGTGGACTTCATGCAGCCAGAGAAGAGGGTTGGTACACCTTGCTTATTAAGCAAGGCCTAAACTGGTTACTGACTGTGCTGGGCTTTGACATTAGTCTGGAATATGTGTGTATTAGACACACTGTGTAGTAGAGCATGTCAGCACGTCACTCCAAGTAATGTCTGCCCAGTGTCTCGTTTTTCACTCATGTTTAGAGTACTAGAGCAGGACGGTGAGAGTTTGCTGTGAAAAATGGCCGCTGTGGATGGACACAAAAGCATTTGGTTGGAACAATTTAAACACTCCTAAATACAAATGTGTGAATCGACAGTAAAAGGGCAACTTAACTGTAGTCAATTCCACATGGTGCCACAACATGAAATCTCTTGTCTCTTCAGTTTGCGATAGTTTGGAGGATAGGGACGATTCCTAGAACTACCCTATCTTACCATCTTGAACATGATGTTGATAATGTCGAACTCATCAAACCGGTTTCAGTTTCACAAACAATCAATGTACCAAGCTACAAAACAAAAAGTGGTGTTCTTAAGTCAAAGGGACATTTCTTGAGCGTGCTGTGGTGCTTGACATTGTTATTGAAGCTGTATATTAATCCCTGTCGTCTGTTAGATACTATCAAGGTTATCAATATGGGAGAAATAAGGGGATTAGCAGTCACAGTAGGTCGACGTATTGATAACGGATGGATGTTTGTTGACAGGGGACTGTTTGGACACGTTCAAATCCCAACACACCACATACTGACGCTTTGTCAGGACCCTTAGCGTCACCATGGCAGTGACTATAGAAAGCACGGCTGCTTCTCATACTGACGCTGGGGGGCGCCTACTGCTTTGTAGCAATGAAAAAGGAATGAAATACAAGAAAGGAATATGGCCCTGTGACGTTTAAGACCAATCCCTGAATTGTATCTATGAGGAAATGCAAAATGTGGCAAAAGAGAGCAATGTGGCAATTACAGAGACGAAGAGGTTTACAATTATGAAAACACTGCTGGTTTTTAAAAAAGCATTGCAAATGTTTGATGAGACAGGAAAAGTATTTTAACATGTCTATTGGGCTGTAAGAGTACACACAATATTACCCATATTTGCTCTGTGCTCTTCTTGTGCCCCTATTTTACTTATACGCTCAATTAACAGTCCGGTGTTTTGCCTCGCATTCTTTTTGTGTACTGATCATCAAGACTTCGCATGCAGCTATTATTCACCTGACAGAGGATTTCACACTGGTGGCTCTCACTGTTGGGGCGACCGTGGCTCACTGGCTTAAGAGGGTTGTCTGGTAACCGCAGGGTCAACGGTTCGATTCTGGGACGTGCCACGTGTCAAAGTGTCCCTGAGCAAGAACCCCCAGCTCCCCGGGTGCCTGTCATTGGCAGCCCATCCCTATATACAGGGATGGGTCAAATGCAGAGGTCAAATTTCGTGTATGTGTATATGACAATAAAAAGGGTTTCTATTCTATTCACCTGGATCGCCATCAATAATTCAGTGAGATCGCAGGTGGTAATGAATGATTATGCTGAGTAATGTCAACTAAACTCCCACTGGCTGCAGAGGGCCAACACTAGCAGTCCCCACAGGACCAGAGGAGAGCTGAACCAGAGCCCTTCTCTCTCTGTCTGTGTGTCTGCCTCTGGCGCCAGCCCCCTGCACTCCCGCCTTCCTCCCTCTGACACTGATGCAGAGGATGATCAGGAGCAAAGCACTTCTTTTATG
This sequence comes from Anarrhichthys ocellatus, assembly GCF_004355925.1. Classification (NCBI taxonomy): domain Eukaryota; kingdom Metazoa; phylum Chordata; class Actinopteri; order Perciformes; family Anarhichadidae; genus Anarrhichthys; species Anarrhichthys ocellatus. The sequence continues at coordinate 3,062,467 of NW_022280039.1, forward strand.
AAGATATAAAGCCAGTGTCAACCGCTGACTCTAATTTATTGTTTGCTTTTAAGCTATAATGGCAGACCTTGTGGCTGTATGAATTTTTAACAGCATGTTGTAATGGCAATCGCCAACAGTCTCGCAGATTTACGACCTGCTCCTACTGACCTTGATGTGCAAGCAACAGGACAAAGCAGGGCACTTTCACTTTTGTTGCAGTGTTTACGCCAGCATGGATATCATCATAATTTGTTGTCACAGTGTTTTGCTCACAAAACTAGCCGAACAACATATTTCAATTGACTGTCCTGCTGCCTGGCATGTGTCCTGTTTTACACTAAGGTAACTACTGATCATTAGCTTGTGTCATTTACGAGTACAAGCGAAGACGGTACATGTTAAAGGATCAACATTTAATTAATATTCAGCCAATAGAGACGTTCACTTAGCAGACATAACCTAAGTAAAATCTCCAAGGGCATAAAGATACCAACCTGCGCCAGATACACATGCTGACTGTTCCCAGCTCACGCCTAGAGACGAGAAGGGACAGAGTGTTTGCTGTTCAGGCTACTCGGCCTGCTAAATCCGTATTTTCTTTTAAATCACTTTAAAGACTTATCTTCATCAAAAGGTTATTTTATAATTTCTCCTTTCATTTTTAGGTTTAATTTTATTCTTAACTGTTGAGTTACAAAGTACTTTATTCTTGCCGTTGAGAGTAAAGTGCAGTGTCATCGTCCATTGTTTTTAAGTTTATTCCTCTTTTTCCTTATGTTTGCCTGGTTATTCAAACATTATTGTGTATTTTATTGTTGTGCTTCATTATTCATCCGTGTGTCATCATATTTTGTGATGCGTACATGCATCAAATTTCACAGTTTAAAAGTTTAGTTTTTATCACTTAGTAAAAAAACTCTATAAGATAATTAAATGATGCATTATAAAACTAATAGTAAAATTATTTCAGATAATATTTTACTATTTAATTTATTAATTTGTCTGCTTGTCATATTTTATGTCACAGTTATTTTACTGGCTTTAATATTCACAGCTTCCATTTGTGATTGCTTGGGCCTAAATACTGTCAATACTGATCGGATTGTTCAGGTGCTTCATCGGCCGATCAGAACTGATTATTAAACATGATCTATTAAACATGTTTGGGCTTAAGATTATAAAAACAAAGATAATAGTTATTAAAGGAATACTGCGGTTAAACATCTGGGTGTATAAGCTTTGCTAGATGAGAAGATTAATAGGTCACTCATATTTTAGAGTAACAATCTTCTTATTTTCCTCACCATCAAAAAGCTAATAAGCATATTTCCCAAAATGTCAAACTTAACCTTGGTGATCTACTGAGCATTGTATCACTGAAGGTGTAAAATATAATACATTTCGATGAACCATGCAAATGATGTGGATGCAAAATGTGCCATTATAGGTAATCACAACGTCAAGAGAAGCAGGAGACATTGTGTTTTGAGATGCAGATTATGCAAAAGTCGCTGTCACTACTGCTAAGGAATCCAAAAATGTTCATCCCTTGTACAAACGTGAGCTTGAGAGTGGAAGCATCTGTATGCATTCAGTGTGGTTTTCAGAATTAAATACTTAAGATGGTCCCAAAAATAGCCTAACATTGGTCTTGAATGTCTATACTGAGAGTGTACGGAAGGATGCCGGTTCCTTAGTATTCCCTGTATACAGCCCCCAAAAGAGACTCATTAGATCATTAAATCTCAGCATGTGGTTCTACTCAGAGCATAATGAGTGCGATTTACCCACGACATGATAGTTGCAAAAGACTGAACAACTCGGCCTCTAAACCGCTCTCCTCTCACCTCAACACATGATCTCATACTATATATCTGCTGGCCGGGGCTCTTGGGCTTTGACTCTCACAGGATGCACAAGGAGGAAATGTTCTCTGTTCAAATTTAATTTCCGGGATTCATTATCCTCAGATTCTTGACATATATCACAACAATACACGTTATGCATATTATTTATAGTACACATTACCTACAAGATAAAGTAGAGCCATCGTTATTGTTCGGGGTTGTGTTCTGCATTTGCAACCACTCTGTCCTTCTCAGAGCTTCTTTAATGTACAGTTTCTTGTGCAAAAGATTTTTTAAAGTTTCCAAACAAACAAACATATGATGTACAGAAAAGTCACTACAATCCAAGCTGTGGGGAATGTGTGGTGTAAAAACTAAAATTATTATTATAAATAATACAGATTTAATCTGGATACCGATGACAGTCCTTAAACATGTAGGATCATGAACATAAAACTGATTGTGCATTCAGATAAAAAGTTGAGCCTTTTTTGAATAGAATAGCTTGACCCCTTTCGTATTGCATGTTCACACTCGTACCGCTGGCTCCTGTTCTACTTTTGTTTGACAGGATGAAGACATTAACTGTCTCTCTTCCCGAAAAAGCAATAATCGGCACCTCGGCAGATCCAAACAACATCTTGAGGAGCCACTCAATTGAAAAATCAACATCTTCAATTAAACAAATGGCCTACTATTAGTGCTGCTGAATATGAGCATACTGATGTCGGCAAGATTTACACCCTCTTCATTTCTCCCCTGGCAATGAGTGGGAGTGGGAGAGTGACTGCATGGACCTTTTCGAGCATGGGAGTGTTGGCACTGAACAGATGGATTGCATTGTGAATTGAAATGTAAGCTTGTAAAGACCAGATGGCTGCCACGGATCAGGCCTTCCCTATATGCTGTTAGTCTTGACAGAGAAATACCAGAAGTTTTTTAAATACCAGCTGATTGGAGAATATCGCCTTCGAGGTTTCCATGGAGAGGAGGGAAACATTCCCAGGGTGCAGACTAGTATATGTAGGGAGTTAGTGTGTAATAAACAGGCTTTCTAAAGACTAATGACTGCTTGATGATTCAATAATCTTGCCATCATGAAGTGAGCAAACCAGACACTGTATATTTGTTGTTTTCCAAGGAAGTATGCTTTTGCGGACAAATAAAACAATATATTAAATAAATAAAACATGATAAAATGTTTTCTATGGTGCCCTTCCAGTAGATAAAATGTGATAAAATGTCCTCTAGGGTTTCCTTCCAGTA
>NW_022280039.1:3065571-3096474 GCF_004355925.1 Anarrhichthys ocellatus
TAGATAAAACATAATAAAATGTCCTCTAGGGTTTCCTTCCAGTAGATTAAACATAATAAAATGTATTCTATTGTTCCCTTCCAGTAGATAGAATGTGATAAAATGTCCTCTAGGGTTTCCTTCAAGTAGATAAAACATAATAAAATAGTAGAGAACATATGATGCATAGCACTCTAGGGTGGCCTTAAAATGGAGAAAACATGATGCAGTGCCATACAGGCTACCGTACATGCTAGAACACTTTCTACACGCTGGAGACTATTTATATTTCCAGTGCCATGTCCATCAGACAGCCTGAGTCCGTTACAGTAAGAATAACTATGTTAATCTGATAAAACAGATCAGACATTACGCATTTGGACTGATTGGTAAATTACATGTAAGGAAAATCACAACTAGAAATGGTTAAATGTATTCTTGCAAAGGCATTGTAATTTAATCACTGCATGCACAGTACAACAATCTTGCCATCACAAGTCTTTCTGTGATGGTGAGAAAGATGTCACGGCTGAGTCCTCTATCAACAACTTCTAATGCCAGTTGCCGTGCTTGACTAGGACCAGGTCCAGGTCCAATGGAATCTTCTCACGCAAAGACAAATGAGCATCTATCAAGCTGTCAGCTCCACAGCGGTGACCTTCATCGACAGCAAAGATTGGGCCTCTTGGTCATCAAGTTTAAAAAGGCGCCAGTGTTTTGCTTTTGCCCGCTTTTCCCTTTTGTGAATGCACTCACAATTCCACAACTTCCTGCCAGATGAGTGACAAAGTGGCCTTGACAAAAAAAAAAAATCTATCTAAACCTAGATGGGGCAAACGGGAAGGAGACCTTGTGTATGTGTTGGCAAAGAAAAGCATGCTACAACACAAGTTGATTAAACGTCTATTAGATTCTCTCTCTGGACCGTTTGTCTTAGGAGTGACATTTATTGGCTACAAATAAGTACAGATGCCCACAGCTTTCTACCGACTGTAGACATAACAACTCATGTTTAATGATATGACGAAGTCTGTGAAATGTTCAGCGTGTCTGTTACACGATACATTTACGAACCCAAATATGATGCTCTATCTAAAGTGCAAACAAAATGTTACTATGTTCAACAAGAAGCTGGAGAGAGCGCAATGTTAGCTTAGTTTGGCAAAAACACTAGAAACAGCTGGCCTTGCTCTAGCAGCACCTCTAAATTCACAGATTAACACGTTAAAACTTGTTTGTTTAATCCGTACAAAAACCGAAGCTTTGAAGAAACAAACATTTTGTGAGATTTAGACGTAATGGTGGTTGGATTTTGTTAGCTATGGACAGAGCCATGCTGGCTGTTTCTCAGCTGTAGCTTAATACTGAATGGACAGATTGGTGTCCGTCGATCACCTCATCTAACTCTCAGCAGTAAAGTATTTGACAAAATGTAGCTGCTTTAGAAAAGCCGTAAAGGACTTCACTGGACAGATGCTACATACATACTTAAAGTCGTCAACCATGTATTCAGTTAGCCTTACAACTTAGGGATTTAAAACTGATGTGATAAAGTAATGTCCTGGCAGAATTTGTAAACCTTGGCGTTCAGAGTTGTATATTTGCATGTTGATCTGATCAGATTTATTTGGAGCGATGTAAAGAAGTTGCAAACATTGACCTATTACCTTTCGAGTTTACAGTATATGATGAACGTGTTGGCAAACAGCTGCTTTTTTACACATTCAGCAGATACAGAGCAACATTAGCATTCATTTAGAGTTGTGTTTCTGACCTTAGAGAATATAAGTCTAATATTCACTATCTTTATTTTATATTTCTGGTCTTCAGAAGGAAATATCTGGCTCCTTATCTGCAATACACAGTTTTGGGGTTTGACAGCTGAACTATGAGCTGAAACTCGCTATAAAGCTCAATAAAGCTTCGTGAGCTGCAGATTCAATGATGATTCTCCTCTTCATATTGTTTTAATTTTGTCAATTAATAAATGTATTAATATAAAAATATATTGATTATAACTTCTTTAAAAGGAGAAAAGTTATATGAATCACTAAATAATGATTGCAACATTAACATTAAGGGCAAAAATCCTCATGAGAGCTATGTAGAAAGATATGAAAATGATTCTCTTGTTATTGTTCTCATTAAATAAAAGTAAAAAGCAAGGTGGGAATAAACGCAGAGCAATCACAGCTGCAGTTGTACAGCTGATCACACCAAAGAAGGAACTGCTCGGTGACAAGAGAGCTCAGCACCGCAGCAGAGCGCTGGATATCTCGAGTGGATCGCATGGAAGGCATTTCCCTGATTGTTCTTCTTCAATGCACTGGCTTCAGTATAAGCGAGATAGCGATCTATTATTTTTTTTTACTGCTTTAAGTCAAAGGGAGGGCATTTATTTCCTGGTGTAGTTGGGGGTGTCTCATCTTTTGTGGTCTGCAAAGTTGACCACAAACTGTATTACAAATAAACCTTTAGAGGCCTTAAGTGTTGCCATAATAAAGGGGAAATAAGGGAGCTATAATCAGAATAAAAAACTATTATACCAAAAAAGTCCAAAATGTTAATGCTTACTGCAAAGCCGGTACTGAAATGAATGACAAAACATTGAGGTGAGCCTTGGAAGTGTGTTCGACATAATCCAGCATCATTTGACAATCAGAACAGGAGCCAGCAGTGGAAAAGTCTGTCACATTGTTGACACAGTCAAGTGACAGATACAGTTAATGGGTTAACATGCTTAGTGCAGCTGCTTCATTCAACACAACATCAGTGATATTATAAAATAATGAGCTGATGGTCGTCACATACTTTTGAATACTTACAAGTAAACAATGTGCGTGTCATAAAGATCATTTTTGCCGTTTTGACAAACATTACACACATATAACAAGCTCTAATGCTGGATTAGTTATTTTCCTATGATTAAGTGTGTGTGTGTGTCTATGTGTGTGTGATTGTTCGCATTTGTGTGTGTGGCCCTATTAGGGTACTGAGCCCTGTATGGCTTCAGCACACAGACACACTTTTCAACTCCTCCCCTCTGCCTTCAGCCAGGGTGTGATTAGAGCCAATACAATCTTGGGCAACCTGCACTGGGAGAGTGAGAGAGATAGAGATAGAGAGAGAGAGAGAGAGACAGCAAAGGAAAGAGTGGGCAGCCACTCTGGTGCACTCTGGTGGTTCTTGCAACGGTGTCACTGCTGCTTGGCAGTCCGACAGTTGCATTGTGGCTCATGTAGGATTCAGCAGAAACACTGCAGACTACTCTAATCCCAGTGGACACGGACGGATTTTCTTCTCAAAAACGTTTTGCCACTTTATGTTAACGTTTCCTGGATTCAAGAAAGAGTTGAAACACCGTGAACTAATACGACTTTGTGGACGGTTTGGATACATCCTTTTTTTGAAAGACATGCTGCTGTTGCCTAAACCAGAAGAACTTCCACTAACAATCACGTCTTGATCATCCCGTATGGAACCATGGAAAGCCACTACTGCCTTTTGAACACAGCCAAACAAGACTTCCAAGCTCTGAAATGTAAGCAATAACTGCAAAGTAAAGAATACCTATTATTTAGACAGCAGATTTATGATGCTTGTAAGAAGCGCGGAATCTCCCGTTTTGTTAACTTTGACGTAAAAAAACAAATCTTCAGCTGATCATAATGGATGGAAACTTCAGCACTTTAGCACCCTATGTGATCAACAGAACAGACCCCTATCACAGGGCTGCGGGACCCTGGAGCCTCATCATACTGGTCATCATCATACTGACTATAGTGGTGGGAAACCTGCTGGTCATCATCGCTGTAGCTCACACTTCACAGCTACAGACAACGACAAACATTTTCATCATGTCCCTGGCGTGCGCGGACCTTATCATGGGGGTCCTCGTGGTGCCTCTGGGGGCCACTATTGTGGTGACTGGTAACTGGCACCTCAGTCACACATTCTGTGAGTTCTGGACCTCTGTGGACGTCCTGTGTGTGACGGCGAGCATCGAGACGCTCTGCGTCATAGCAGTGGATCGGTATATAGCCATTACGAGGCCGCTCCGATACAAGGTTCTACTCAATAAGTGGCGTGCGAGGGCAATAGTCTGCTTAGTGTGGGTTGTGTCCGCTTTAATTTCCTTTGTGCCAATTATGAAAGGGTATTGGCGTGATAATGACGATGAAGCAGCGAAGGAGTGCTACGATAACCCTAGATGCTGTGACTTTGTGACCAACAGGGCCTTTGCTATTGCATCTTCGATAGTGTCTTTTTACATTCCACTGCTCATAATGATATTTGTGTATGCAAAAGTCTTTCTAATAGCCACACAGCAGGTCCAGCTCATAGATAAGAATCGCATGCGTTTTCAGAACGAGTGTTCAATAGCGCAGGTGCAAGTTGGCCCCCACATTAATAATATCCTGTCAACGACGTGTGCCGGCTCCAGCAGCTGCAGCAGCGCAGTACGGAGAAAGAGCGTCAAGCGGAGGCCGTCACGACTCATTCTCGTCAAAGAGCACAAGGCCCTGAAGACTTTGGGGATCATCATGGGGACCTTCACTGTGTGTTGGCTGCCGTTCTTCGTCGCCAACATCATCAATGCATTTAAAAGAGACATTCCCCCAGAGTGGATCTTCCGACTGTTAAACTGGCTGGGTTACATCAACTCCGGCCTCAATCCTATCATCTACTGCAGGAGTCCAGGGTTTCGTACTGCGTTCAAGAACCTGCTGGGCTGTCCGTGGTGGTCCACCCTGTGGCTCAATACTTTCTATAAAGAGCTGCAGACTCGCTGCTCCTGCTTTCTATGGCAGACTGAGTCGGGCACTGCAGCCGGGTCTTTCCAAAAGCCTCCAACCGGCAGGACTGAGGTCAGTGAGAGTCATGGAAGCAGCAAAAGCGAGGAGGCTTTCCCTGATCCTCTGCAGTCCAACGGCAGCACACAAAACAGTGGCTTATCGGAGCCAGAAACCAAATTGTAAGTTTCCTTTTCTTCCCATTTTTTTAAAAAGTATGATAAATGTTTTAAAAACATCCACCACCTCAAGTATAAACAGTGAAACCATCATTTAAAGACAATGATGTAAATCATTTTGACAGCTATGTACACTTGGACATCACGCATAAACACAATGGCAACATCAAGATCAATAACAGTGTTTTAACTTTTTCCAATATTTTAACTAATAAGATAATTCAATAAAGATGTTAAATATTAACAACAGTCAAAGGACTGTAGATAACATTTTCGAAATTTTGAGCTTGATAGAAAACTAGTTTTTCTGCTCACAGTGCATTTCCTAAACATAGAAATCCAGATTTGGACATATTATAAAACATCAGTGTGCTGTTGCCCAGTAATAAAATAGTTTGGAACACAACAGTGCAGAAGAATAAATCATTTATGGAGGATTGGCTGCAGTCGGGGTGTTGCAATATTACCAAACTACAAATGAAATGTAATATTTGGATTTTCATGCATGACTCAAACATTTGATGACTGTACCAGTATCAGTTACTGTACGGTGTTACCTGTAATCACTCAACCCAGACGATGTTAATATAGTAAAATATTGCTGGTACTGTGTTTAAGGTTGTAGAATGTTTTGTTTAGCACACTCCTCAATAATAGTTAACTATATCAATAATCTATTTCTATTTCATAGAAACCCTAATATTGTAAATGTATTTTTTTTTTTGTAAATTTCACTATGCGGTATTTAAAAACAGTGTCCCTTCATGACAGAGATGACTGTAAAATGGCTCTTTAAAACCACTGGGCGATGTGACATTTCCAAATATTAGTGTGGCTTTCTACCTCTTAAAGGGCCTCAGTGTGCCCTGCCCAACACCGCCTGCAGCAGATAAATCTTTATCACTTACACACAAGACTTCCCCCATAACTGGAGATGCTGTTGCCAATGAGACTGACAGCCAATGAGAACACCTAGTTAACTCAGGTTGAATGGGGTTGGTGGAATACACTACTACAAGATGACAGCAAGCCTGTCACAGAATACAGGAAGATATGTATTAATAATTAGGAGTTGCGCTTTAACTCTAGAAATGGAATAGAACGTTTTTTATTTACCAATAATTTAATCTTTCAAGTAAATGCTAGTTATATATAAGGTAAGATTTGTGCCATTTACATAAAATATACTGTATATTTGCTGTATTATTGAATCTTGTGCTCTGAATTTGATTTGAAAAAAGTATTCAAAATGTAATAATTTATCATAATAAGTAGTAATCATCACGTCTCAAACATGTGTCACAATTGAAGGTCTTGAGTGCCGTTTTGTTGTGACAAACATAATATTCACTATGAGTTTAAAGTGGTTGAAATTAAGATTAGTGAGCAGTTCAATTTAAAAACATTAAATTCAAATTCACAAATCATAATTAAATGTACATATATATATATCTATATATATATATATAGATATATATACACAGATCATTTTTCACTTTTCTTTACATGACATCCTCCCAGCGGAATACTAAACACACAATCAATGCAGCTGTAAAACGGTAGTCATTTACGAGCATGTAAAAGCCTTCCTTAAAAGGAGCCTGTGTGATCTGTGGTAAATCACCCCAAGGGGAAGGAAGGCTCAGCAGACTCACCCTGCGTGCGCTATGAGCAGGATTACAAACGTAAGTGAGACCAGCCGTTTGAGAATGACTCTGCCGGGGCTGTGGCTTGGAGACAGGTTTAATTAGGGAATATGACACACGGTTCCAGGTAGAGTCTGCACTGCTGGTTTGTTGAGTGCCAATAACACCATGCTAGGCCTCCGTCATCCCTGTCAACCTTCTATATCTACGCCACACAAAAGAGCAATTGTGCCTATTTCCTTTTAACCCTGGGACAACATGTAGCAGCCAGTTTATTATCACCAGTTACTTTGTTTTCATAGGACTACATGCAGGCATATTACTGCTGCCCTTATCAACATCCACAGCAGCCTTCACCTTCTGTCACGTAAGCACCATGTGATATATGACAAGTGCAATTTTTCACAGTGGTCAGTGCAGTAGCAAAGACATGTTGTTTTTGTATGTTTCTGTAAACCACAGGTACGTTGAATGACAACGTTTTTGCATTCGGTAAGTGCAAGTGACGTAGTGCATCAAGCAACCGGTTTTGAAAGTCATGTGGTATAATGGGGAAAATTACATGTACATGAAAGTCCACTTAGGCGGGTGGATGAGTCAAACAAACACAGGACTTTACCGCAGGAGACCACTGTTCATTTCACGTGTTAGACCAGAAGTCAACGTTGACTTTACGCTTGTTACATAAGAGAGTCCACTAAGGGCAGTTGTTATATATTTATGCTAGATACGGTTGATACGCGACTTTTGTTATTATTTCAACACGACCTTAACTTTACAAGTAAATCCAGTGTTTCCCGGCTGTGGGGCTGTGGGTTTGCTGTTGCTGCTACCAACAGCATTTGTGCTGCCATACCTGGGATTCAAACTTAATGGAAGCTTTGTAGGCGTTCTCTGCCTTTTATTTTATAAAGTTTTCTCCTGTTTTTGTGACTAGTTAAGGAGTTCAGTATTGTGTTTGTTTGTTCATAGTTCAGCTGACCTCTTCTTTTCCAGGTAGCATGGGGGTTTTGTTTATTATGTTGGCCTTAGAGACCCTGACGGCTACGCTTTCTTATATAGTTGGTTTGTTCCTGTTCATCTATACTGTTAATAAATGTATCTAATTGCCGCTGCCTTATCCTCTTGGTTTTTGTTAAACTTGTGCCAAGGTTTTCCATCACCTTTTATGCTACTTCCAGTGTACCACTAGGCACACTATATAGGCCGTAACAATGTGACATCGTGCATTTCTGCGAGGCTGTAATGAAAAGTATTTATGATACGTATTTTTGGTACAGAAACAACATTCAACGTATGCTTTTGAAGAAACGTATGATGACAACATTTTTCTTCGGCGACTGGGTTGAACTGGAAGCAAAATCCTAAATTGTGCAAAGTCCACATGACATTGTTTACAGCATCAGTGAATTTAGCCGTCTCTCCCTCTGTTTTTCATATTGCTCTAAAGTGAGACAGGCGGCTCCTGCATTAGTCCTAATATGTGTATTGGAGGTATTTAGGACAAAATATTGATGTATTTGAAAGGCATCGTTGTGTGTTATGAGTGGAAGGAGTTTGTAAGCACAGTTTATAGATGAATGAGAACACTAAAATTAAGCTAACAGAGAGCGGAACATTACATTTCATAGAGCAGCAGCCTACTAGGTGGTGACTAAACTGCAGAGTGAATGTTGAGAAGAGATGAAGAGTCGGTGCATCACAATTAAAGTATGAAGAAACACACGTGAGGAAACAATTTGTCAACATGTTGCTGAGAAAAACAGCTGCAAAAACTCAAAGGATAGGCTTGCATGGCCATCACATGTGCACACTAAAATACTTTCCACCTCAGAAGGATAAACATTAACAAGATCTCGTGTGAAAAGCAGACACTGGTGGCACAGGGACAAGAAATCTTTTGTCATTCGCACACACAAGAAAAATGAGGAAAACAAATAAATACGGCCCATCTTTGGATATATGTTGTTGGTCTCAGCTTGTGAACTTCCAGCTGTTTTTTTATTTGTTCTTTTTTAAAATCACAAATAACCAGACATTACACAAAGCACAGAGAGACGCAGGTGGAGAATGACATTTCCAGTATAAATACTGACTCACTAAAGTCACTACAAGTGGCTCATTACTCTTAACTTCAATTAAATATTTCAGATATAGTCATGAGGACAAATCTAAAAGGACATTTTGTTTATTATGCTGGCATCTCAGGTTTATAAATGACTGTGTGCTACTGGAACAAACTGTTCATCATTATAGTAGCACACAAGCAAGCAAGAGTCCTCCCAGAGCGACCTGTGCTTTATCAATGGACACTTTGTGAGTATGAGTGTGAAAATATAGCATGCAGTAAACTCGTAAAACAATTTAAGTTATTTCTGATGCATAATATACTACAGGGTAAGTCATCTGTTAAACAGGAATTTGGAGTGGCTAAAAACATTTGCTGTGACAAGCTTTTTTTTACTACACTGAGCTGCTCATGTGTGGCAGATTAAAGGTCTGTGTGATGTCAAAGTCGCTCGAATGCTGGTGTAATAAGTTAAAGCACTGCAGTGAGCATATCCGTAGGCGCACATTAAGGCATCCTGATGTTTTGATGGTGTTTTAGGAGGGACAAGCTTGCATTAATTCTTGCTTTCCTGTGCTGTTACAACATAATTCAGAGCTTTTCTCTGCAGCATGCTAACAGGGCCTCCAACCCAAACTCACACACCAGCTTCCATAATGTGCATTTAGTTAGCTTAGAGCGAGATCAAGCCTAAGGCAGCATGAAACAAGGCGCAGGATAAAGCAAAACATGGTGGTAGTGACCAGTGAGAAACCTCCAGCACTCCCTTTCAAGCCTGGCTGATATCAGAAACGATCCCACTGCAGTGAGGTCTTTAAATGTAGGCATCCGGGAGTTGAGCAAACACTTGAGAACAGTATAACTTTAAACAGTCAAGGTTTGGACAGATAAAAATGAGCAATAAAGCGTAACAGCAGCTAAATACAAATCTGTATCATGTTACAGTATTAAAGTAACAGTATTCAGAATACCAATACTCTATTGCTATAGATATTTAACGATGAATGGAAGATTTTAACCATTTAAATAATTGAAACTGATCATCTAATTACATTGATTTACTGTATGACTCAGTGGTAATTTAACTTGTATAGAATAAAAAGCACTTTGAAATATGGATGTACAATTTGATATAAAATCTACATAATGATACATGGAAGTTAAGTATTTGGTTTTCATATGTTTGTCAGTATGACCGGCAAACAATTCTGAGTTGAGGGCTGATTGGTTGATTAAATGTCAAGTAAACTGTCACTGGTTGTTGCAGCTAGCTGTTCTTAGTGTAATTATATGTGATTAGGGCTATTTATATATCGAAAACTGTGTTGAGATACATTTTATGTTGGTAAAATATTCACAATATTGGTAATTGAATACATTTGTTTAACGTTCAGCCCTACTTTATATACCTCTTCATGAGAAAAATCAACTCAGTTACCAGTTTTGTTAGCTTAATTTAATGCATTTTAATGAATAGTTTGTGTTGTTGAAATAGAGAGGCGCTCCTAATATTTAATAGAATTTCAAAAATCATGTTAACTAAATGATTTCTAGTTGCACCCCCCTTTCATATATTTAAAGACAGAAAGTACGCATGTCACAGATGATGGATGGATTTTCCTTAACTTTGATGAACTTAACTCCTTTAACCTTTAACTACTAAATATGTGCCAGCTATGTCTGTGGTTTGTGATTTAAAATAATCCAACAATAATCCATGTGTGAATGTGAGATCCAAGTTGAACACATTTTGTTGAATCATTCAACAGAATGTGTAACAAAATATTATTCCCGGAGTCTTTTCCATTAAATCTTCCAAATGCATCAACGTAAAATCACTGAAATAGACCAAAGACTACAGGGATACTTCTGCAGTAAAAATGGTTATATTCCATAAAACTATGGGAATTCTGATGTTTCCTGCAGATTTGTTTTCAGTATGCGTGCACATATCAGTGAGGCTTACAGTTCTAGGTAGTTTATGTCTTCCTGTGGAGACATGTAGTTGAGGTGATAGCATCAGAATTCCAATCTTGTTAGGGGGAAAAAAGGTTTCAAAGCATAAAAAGAAGAGGGCAAACTTACAGTAAAAAATAAATAAAAGGTAAGTAACCTGTAAGACAACAAATCATTGTTGTTGTCTTGGAACTTTCTTATCTGATAGAAACTGGAATGTCAAACAGGGTGTGAGCAGCGCAGGCAACAAGTCATAATACACTGAAATAGCTCATTTGTTCGCAGGATCACATCTCACAGCGCTGCACACCATGTCAAAGATATAATGAGGTTTATAATGAGAGCGCTGGCTGACCTTGTTATCAGGTGCAGCACACCTCATAACATTTTTAGAAGTAATAGGTACATGTTATCACATGTGAGATTCACTCGTGCCTTTTTTTCCATCTATTTTCAGCTTCACATTGCTGGAAAAGGACGGATGAACTGTGCAATATCAAGCGACTGCAGCAAACTATGATTCCCAGGAGTTACTGGGATTCCTGCAAAGGCAGAGACCAAAGAACAGCGAGGACAAGCTTACGTACAACCGCCGTCCCTAATAAACGTATAGCTGAGAGAAGCGGACCCCAAAGAGACGGATGTATTGACTGTAGAGACAACAGCTGATTTGGTCTGGACAGGAACAGTGTGACTGTTTCTGTGGACAGGAGATGGACCACTCCAGCTCAGCAACTCACAGACAACAAGTGACACCAAAGTATCCTGAATGAAACAATGCTGCAAGTTTTAAATGCATTCCAGTTAACCTTTGGCCACAATGTATGTGGCCTGTGGTTTCAAAAATGAGAGTAAACTAGTTTTGTACAGTATATTATCTGGTAAGTTATTTATGATACACTGAATCTTTAGGAAAATACAAAATTCGTCTAACTTTATACAAGGTCATGATTTTGGCAAGCCTGTCCTCACTGTCGGTGTGATATGAGCTAAACCAAAGGGCTGTGCATTTAAATATTCAATTCTGGTGTCTGTTTTCAGTCTTTCTGTTTTCTTTCACAGCTATGGAAAATGTTTATTTTCGATTGGTGGCTGTTAAAAATCTTATATCAGGACAACTCAAACATAATTCCTGTCTACAGTTAACCATCAGTATTCTATGTGCAAGGTACAGTATTACAAACTGCAGCTTCCCATAACAAAACACTTCTGCTACCAGCTGTTTCCAGTCTACTCCTTACCTTCGGCAAGCAGCGAAAGTAAAGGCTCAATAACACACTCTCACATGTCATTGTGGAGGAAACATCTTACTCACTTAACCTCATCATCTGTTGCATTGAGAAATAAAATATTATCAAACTGTTTAACATGTTCTCTCTCTCTGTGTGCAAACTCAGCACTATGAAAGTAAAAGAAGTCCGTATTGATGTAAATCACATAAAACACTGAGTCCACAATGTTGGAACGTAAACACCACTGAGTTTCGAGCATTGAAATATTTTACTGGTTATCCAATCACCTGCCAAAGTGCCTGCCCTTTTTCAAATTGTCTCCAATGACGGCTTCTCAGATAATGTAACAAACTATCTTTCACATAATCTATCTGGATCACTAGGGTTTGAAATTGCCTCTTGGAAATTTCATGTAGTATAAAACTTTTAAAAACTATTTTCACAAAATCACTGTCCAATTCTGTTCAATATAAAATAAATATCTGGTCATTTTCACGTCTAAAAATTCAACACTTGGACATCCGGTGGCAAACACAGTGTTTGATTAAAAAAAAATCTACTTTGAAGTGTGCAGTTATTTGATTGGACATGTAAAAACTGCTAGACTTTAAACACTGTTCATCACAACCTTCCCGTCAAGGATTTCCTGTGCCAACAACTTGTCCTGAGACTCAGTGTCACAGTTTTCTTCAGGCCACACTGATATTTTCAGAACACGGGGCATCTCAGTCAAAAAAAGAAGTCCTTTGACACCAAATTTAGACCTAAGAGCTCAGCTCACCAGTTAGGAGCACTTGAATCTAATAAGCCAACAGCATCTTAATTAGATTCACTTTTGTGGATTCATCCTGGTTATATAATAGCGTGACTGGTGCACATACCAATGGGTCTAGCTTGCAACTCTGCCATGGCATCCTCTTTCTCACTCCTTTACAAAGCGGTAGATAAAAGAATATATGTGTCTTTACCCCAGATAACCACAAGCCTGGAATCAACAGTGGCTTCGTTATAACACTTTTTGCTGTTACCTCTGTACCCGTGTTTCTGGGTGCATTGTGTTCTTTGACTGTAATGGACAACTGGGCAAACACAAATAACCTGACATCCCACAGATAATTTAAATGCAGCCATAATGCAGTGAGATGGGAGGAAAACATGCCCTGCAGTCAACAGAGTGAAAGGTAAATGTTTAGTTGTTACCGCCTGAGAGCAAAATAAAAAGCACTTTTTTTATACACTCACTATTCAGTACTGATGTTTAACAATCACACAACGAAAGGAAAAAAATCCATCACAGGAAGTAATGAGAAACTAAGGTCTCTGCTGAGAGCCATCTCAGTACATCTCTACACATAATATTGCTTTTATATTTGCTATTATGCTTAAATCTCTAAAAGCTGTGACACAGAGGATGAGGCAAGCTGAGCAAACATATTTTTCTTCAATTAATCTTTCTTAAATTAATCCGGGTCAACTAATTGACAGGAATAATACACGGTTTGGCCATCTACTGCCATCTAGTGCAGTGCTTTGTGACTACCAGCTTCATAAAGTCAACTACAGAACCTCTTCCATTTAATAGCTGCAAGAGGATTCATTTGATTATGGTTTGCAACAACTGTGAGATTCACTGCTACTTCTTCATCCACATGAAGTGGCTGTTCTTCAGTTCTCTTCCCCAGAGGAACATCTCTATTTCCCAGAAGCCTTATGCACAAACACTGTGGTGTTTTGTTACAACCGAAGGAGCATTACGCTGTCTGGATGTATCTTTCCATTGGTATCTGAGTAAGGATGTGCAATTTGCTGCACATACACATAGAATATATTCTGCACACATTTTAAATCATCAGAAGCAAATTTAGATTACAAAGGAAATATAATTCCACAATCTAAAAGGCAACTTTGATCTCCAAACATTCTAGGAGGAAGAATATAACCATCTGTACAAAGATGGAGCCTAATGGATCAGTGAAACTCATGAAAGAAAGAAATCCTTTCCAGAATATGCTTCTACACACACTAAGTGAAGCTGCAACACTTAAACTATGCTTCTTAACTCACTGTCTAAATGAGTGGTCCTTTACTCATGTGAGGAGGCTACAGGTCTTTTGTAGAACCACCAAAACAAACCTTAATGAGAAGCAGACGGAGCTCTCTGAGCTGATTTGTTGTCAGTGTTAAAGAATGAAGCCAATACATTTGGGACTCGTCTTCGCCTCATCCTTTCATGTTCTCACAAGCTAAGTCTCTTTGATGATAGCTCACTGCGATGGCAAAAGTAAACTCACCAGACCTCCATCACCGTTGCCGGGGGTGACAGTATCCAAATACGTGCTGTAGCTTGGCAACAGTGCCCAAACAAAGGGCTCGCGGCTTGCGAGTTGATTTCCTGGCTGTGTTGAAGATGAGCGGACCTGGCAGCAGCCTTAATGAAAAAGTGGTCAAGCAAAATGGAGACCCAAGAGACCATCTCGCTGTGTTTACCAATACCCACGCCCCAGCAGGGAGTCCTGAAACAAGGCTATTGTCCGCCTTCAAGAAAGACACTCACACCAGGAAGGCTTACCTGGCAGGGAGAGGTAAGTCTGCTCGTACATTTATGATTTAAAAAAAAAAAACATCTCTAGAGTTTCAACCCTGAAATAAGAGAAGAGGTAAGGGGTTTTCCTACCATTTGTACTTTGTTATCTGTTGTTAGTTGAGCTGCTGACTTTGTAGTCAATTGACTTCCTTTGAGGAGTCTCAAAATGTACACTAGCTATAGTTTTCAAGGTGCGTGGTACAAGAGCAGAAGGGAAAAGAGTAGGCCAAACTTCTCAGCTTTAAATCAGAGCATGAAACTTGAACAGTTGACAGTTAGTACATTTTAACTGGAGCAGCTCAGGGCTCTGTGTGGACCTGAGAGCTTTTGAGATTCCTCCAAGCAAACTCAATCCTATCACCCATCTTTACACTTTATTATCTGTTCAATAATGTTCAAACTCTTTACCTTGACATATGCAATAAACTAAGACAATAACTTCTAAAGCATATTGTCAGTAGAGGACTTGTGCTACCACATGGTTTAAACCCTTGACCTGATTGTTGCCCCTTGCTCGTTTCTAGATGACATAATAACTACAAATCACACATTGAAACTGAAAAAGCATACATTTAAGAAATAGTGTGATAAATTCCATTTGAGGGTGGACTTTGTGAGTAAATTATTTTTCACAGATCGAGACAGTGTCTTGTTGGATGAACAAAATGTTTGCAATAATTGTCTTCCGCAGAGTATTACAGCGAGGAAGGGAAGACCTTTGAACTGCGTCTTGTTCGAAAAATAAAGCAACAGCGAAGCGCTGATCCCACTTCTCGTCCGGAGTATCCATCCTCTCTTGGTGTGACAGAGTTCACCAGGCGAGCCACGGAGGTCGCTTTGGGGAAGAGCGCTCGAGCTATAGTGGAGGATCGGGTAATATCAGCTGTACACGAGCACTGTAACTGATTGTAGTTTCGACATTGATTCACGCCTTAGATTGAACAGCAGCAAACACGAAGAGATTAAGTAGTAGCTTGTACTTAATCACCCGATCAATCAGCATCGTGCAGAGGAATAGAATTATACAGTCATGGATTCATGTCCACCTTCATCCTCAGAATAAATCAGTACAAGATTAGTACTCAAATGTCCATGTTAACAACTCAAATCTTGGTGTTTCGTGACTTCTGTTGCAGGTGTTCGGTGTCCAAACACCTGGTTTTACCGCTGCTGTGCGTCTTGGGGCTGAACTCTTGAAACACTGGTATGATGCCTGTGCTGTTTGGTGCGGGCCGGTCTACCTCTCTTCCCCCTGTGATGGTAAGTTACACCTCACCTCTTCTTAATGCTGGTGCACATTAGATCATGCTCTTGAAACATAAATAACACTCTGCATGTAGCTAATAATCCCAGTGTGGTGACTGCAGCTGCATGCACTACTCGTTCATCCTGTACATCATATCATGAACAACACTAGAGGATGAGACTCATATGCCACAATGGACAGAAGCAGTATCCATAGCAACATTAACTCTGCATAGGTAAGAAAATACGTAATGCAGCTCAGACTAGAGGTTAAAATGTTGGATAATTCAATTGTTTTCAAAAGAAATAAACCACAGCATAAAAAAATTTGTTTTTACTCACATTAGTGGCTTCATACTCATTACACACTGGAGTTTAAAGCAGCATTGATCTTGAGGAGTTTGTACTGCTTTAGGTCTGTAATATAATGTTTCATCTTCTTGCTCCTCCCTGCAGACTCATTGGCTGGTATCTTCCAGGCAGCAGGGATTCAAGATATCCGTGAGTATTATTACTGGGATTACAAGCAGCGGGGAATTTGTTTGGAGAAGCTTCTGGAGGATCTGGCGAAGGCTCCGGAGCAAAGTGTCATTGTTCTGTCAGCATCTGCCCACTATCCTACCGGAGCAGACCTCACTCAGAATCAATGGGCTCTGATTGCAAATCTCATCATGGTAACAGACATGTACATTTATGCCCTCTAACCAAAATTGTCAAGTAGCTCCTCACTCCTACTTAGATCATTTGCTGTGCACTCTTTCAACAGAGGCATAGGCTTTTCCCTTTCTTCTTGCTGCCTCCTCAGGCGCTCTGCTATGGAGATTTAGAGCGGGGTGCCTGGCCTGTTCAGTACTGTGCATCGCAGGGGATGGAGCTCCTCTGTGCTCAGTCGTTCTCCCACTGCTTTGGACTATATGGTGAGTAAGTGATGTTAGGAATACCACTCAACTCAATGGTATATGTGTTTCACCCTATGGCCATGGGCCAAAATGAGCCCATGCAACAAAGCATGATCTGTGATGTTATATCTGTATTGCCCCGAGCTGTTCGAATATTAAAAGAAAATACAGAACGTCAAGTTGAATTTTTATGCCAGAAAATGTATGCTTAGTTTCTACGAAGTCACAGTTACCTTTCAGTTTGGAGCTTTCTACAGAGGAAAGCTCTTAAAGTGATCATGTCTGGCCGAGTTGAATGATCACTAGTGATCACTATAATCACTTTCTACTGGATTATCAACACATTGTCAGGCAGGTTGTTGTTTTTGGGACATTTTATGCCTTTATTTAATTGTGATAGTGGAGAGAAAGTATAGGGAATTACATGCAGCAAACGGTCCTGCTAGCAAGCCGGCAATTGAACCGGAGACTCGCTGCTCAGGGCATTTGTGCCCATGGTGTCGCCTTTTGGGTCGCCTCAGATTGGGAGGAACATCAGCTTATTTCTGTAAGACCTGGTGAACATTCACTTGCCCAGAACTGAGTGCTGTATTTCATTTTCAAAAGTGTCCCTCTTCAACTTTATTGTCAATAGCAGAAACATAAGAGAAAGGGAGCGCAACATTACACTACTACTGCTGGAACACAGTGTTTCTCCACATCAGACTCATCTTCTACTTCCTTTTGCAAGGTGAGGCTGTCGGGCACCTTCTGTGCGTCTTAAAGCAGAACTCCCTCCTGTTTTCCATGGAGTCTCAAGCTGACAAAATAGTGAGGTCGCTCTGGGCGCAGCCATCCGTAGGAGGAGCACATGTTGTTGCCACAGTGCTCAGTAACCCAGCCCATCTTGTTGAATGGTGAGTAATGCCTTATTTGAATAAATAATCTATCTTTTAAAGAATGCGGCTTGGGTGGGCACATTGCTGCTGTATCAGTAGATGTCCATAGCGATAACTGGACGGTTTCAGGCCTTCCCTCAGGCATGCAATGCTTCAAAAAGTTGAACTGGTGATGAAATCCTTCATTTACAAAATGCAACTTTTGCTCAATGGATCTTTCATGTTTTGCAAATCCTGAATTATATGCTTTAGATATAATTTCCCAAATGCTGTCCACTTGTTCTGTTTCCCAGGAAGGAAGAAGTAAAGTGCATTGTGGAGAGATGTATGCTGATCAGAGAAATTTTGAGAGACAGGCTGAGGCTTTTGGGAACTCCGGGTTGCTGGGACCATCTGACTCAGCAAGGTGGACTCTACTGTTTTACAGGCTTGAATGGTGAGTTTCTGCCATGTTGGACTTTTGTCCGTGTTATATAATATGCACTTATTGCAGTTAATCAATTTGAAATAAATATTCATGATTTCCGTGCCATCAAAGGGATTTGACTTTGTTAATGATACCGATTTACATGAATTGCTGTAATGCTTTTTCACATGAACATTTGGTTTGAATACTTCTTTTCCTTCCATGATATCATCAATCTAGATGTGCTTTCACAATATTTCTTGTTTTTTGTTTTAGGTGAGCAGGTAGAATTTTTGTCTAAGAAGAGACACGTGTATCTGCTCCCCAGTGGCTGTCTAAACGTGAGCGCAATCAACAGTCGTAACTTGGACTATATCGTCGAGTCCATTCATCTGGCTCTGACCACGTCCTTCTGACCATGTGGCTTTCGGACAAGCACTACAATCAGTGTCAAAGGGGCTTTTCAGTCTGACTGAATTTCTCATTTAAATCAAACCTTTCATGTGTCACAGTTTCAAGACTATGGTTATTACAATTGTAGGTTCAGCTATTGCAAAGTACATCTGGTAAACATACAGAAAAATGGAGAGCAACATATGATTGCTTATTGAATCATCCCTGCCTTTTCATGACAGAGGTGCAATCTATCCAACTATAAAGCGAGGAAGCAAGTCTGTCTGTGTGTTCTTGGCATATCTCGAGAACGGCTCATCTGATCCACTTCACACTTGGAGGGTGTATTGCTGGGGACCCAAGGGAGTACTTTGATAAGTTTGGTGCAATTTCGACACGCGACAAATTCAATATTTATAAACTTTGAATAAACAAGTGAACAGCGCTCTGTGCCGCAGCGGGGGTGGGGCTTCAGGGCTCTGCATTCCAGCATGTTGTCTGCAGCTTGTTTTCAAGGCCCCCTGTAGCGGCTCTCCCCCGTTTGAAAATGATCACAGCTAATTTCCAAACAGACATTATTTGGATAAACCCACCACGTATTGGGAATCAAAATGGTTACTTCCTTGCATGGAAACATATTATAACCAAATAAAGTGACATATTGACAGTCCTCAAAACGTTCTTTCTTAAGTCAAACTTTTAAGACCGCTCAGTAGAAAGTCCTGCATCAGCAGAATGTACTGAGTACATTTGTCGGTCAGGTAAATGTATTATAGTAGAATGTTTTCCTCTGAAGTAGAACTACAGTAAGAAGTATGCAGTTGAGTTGCATATTTTGCACATTTTTAAATGCTTTGGTATTCTTTTGTAAGTTATTTTGGGGTACAATGAGTTAGAATAGTAACATAATTCAATATTTTTCATATCCAAACATAATCAATCAATGGTTGTTTGGGGCCCTTTTAGTCGGGTCTCCAGGCCCAGGTTGCCTACCTTGTTTCAAGGTAAAGTCTGCCCTGGTGTGTTTTCCTGAACCAGAGTCTTCACTTCACTGGTGTTTCTCACCGTGAGTAACCGCAACTTGGGTATGTGATGCAACTACTACTGCCATGGCAGCTGAGGACCCGAGAAAGCACAGAGTTGAGTGGGAAGTTGTTTGTATGAGCTGTTCTCGAGAAAGCTGCGAGCAGCAAACATTCAACCTGTGCTGAATAGGCTTTTTTTTTCAGCTCAGCCATAGTTAAAATAATAAAACAGTGATGGATTCAAAATTTGTGTTGAGATTTTGTTGCTTTACCTGCTTTTGTCTGCAGCAAATATTGTCAGTCACTCCAAGGTTTACAGGTTTAAATGTATAGATATATATATATATATATTTACACTTTTTACACAGCTGGGCACGCTTTGTCTCCTATTGTTTAATCCGTACACAAATGTAAAATTAAATGTAAAAATATTCATTTGTGGTTCTACAAAGGGAAAAAACAAAACTGCAGTTTTTAAGTGTTTGCTTTTGTATGGAATAATGATGAAATTTGTAAGATCAGGCCACATACTCCAAAGAAGTATAGGGGGCAGCATTTCCCTCTATAACTGGGTCCATACAATCTAAAAAAGTTACTGTCATCAGTTATTTAAAAAAAGCCAACTACTAACTTACAGCATGGCAAGAATATGCAAAACTCCATCAAACAGTTGAAACTGGATTAAATCCTAAGTGGCAGAAACGAGAAAAGAACCCACAACCTGTCCTGCTGGGTGCTGCAGTGACTCACTATTGCCTCTCGATGTACAAGTGGTATTACAGTTCAGGAAAGGCCGCGGCTAGCTGGTTAGCATGCTCATTTCAGTAGATCTTTCATACATGTCTTTGACATTATGTTAACAGCGTTATTCCTTAACATTCTGTTGATATTGTTAGTTCAATTTTTGAGAAATTCTGGCCATGTCTTACACAATGCACCTTTAAACAAAGGAGAAACAAACAAATGTTAGAATGGTATCGATCTTCTAACTTAACTCTTGGTAAGAACTTGACTAACTGTATTTCCCATAATGTCAAACTATTCATTTACGTATGTAGTGGACATGTCATCTATATGTTAATGTCATGAATGGGTGTGAGTCATTATATATTAAACTAACATCAGTGAGTTGTTCTATAGTTTTCAATTTGTAAAATCAATGAAGGTATATTATGTTTGTGTGGCTATATTACTGTACTCCGTTCATCTGTAGAAGACCACCAGACCACTTACCAGTAAGATCTATTTAATATAAGGTGAATTAAGAGCTCACCAGTGACCATGAGAAACATTTAGAGGGAAAGGCCTTGTTCAAACAGCATATATTGGTTACTGCCTTCAAATAAAAGGATTAAATAAGGATGCTATATAAACCCAATGCGTTCACAGCAGATCTCAGCTGCTTTTATAATTTAACTGGGTTGAAGGCCATCCATTACACTGTGATTTTAATGGACTCAGAAGCTCATTCAGTGAGTGACTAAGGATGCCTCAGTGTTCTACTGAACAACTCAGCTGTTTGTTCCAGCAGTAGTCCGATTTTTTAGATGTGGTTTTTTGATTTAGTATCTTTCTGATGTTATTCATGTCTCAAATGGCATTTTATGTTGTTATGTATTAGTTGTAATGTGTTTTCTGTCTGTTGTGCACTGTGGAAACTATGTCTATTGTTGTCTGTATGAGTCGATTTGGTGGAAAATGAGTTTCCCCACGGGGAATTAATAAAGCTTTCTAATCTAATCATGCTGAGTAGACAACCTTGACCTTAACAATGTCACAAACATTTGCACTTCTTGTATAAATATATATGTTTGATGTATATTAGTCCTTGATTATATCCAAATATCAAAAGGTAGGGTTAGGCAATATCAATATTATATTGATATTCTGATTTGAACCTAGATATTGTCCTAGATTTTGAATATCGGAATAAGTGTTGTATTTTCTTGGTTTTAAAGGCTGAATTACAGTAATTGATGTAATTTACTGAACTTACCGGACTGTTCTTGCTGTTCTATTATTTGCCATTATTTACAGACTTAGTCATTATATCCACAATACTGATCACGATGCTGATGATGTGTAAAGGATTTGTGAAAGCCCCAATGGTCGACCCAACAATACTGTTGAAATACCGATAAAGTATTTAGTAAAAGATATTGTGATTTATGAGTTTCTCAATGTTTATTAATTATTGCCTCATACCTGTACAACAAATTTCTTCTCATCAACCAGGTTTGTGACTCAGTGAAGGACTGCAGTATCAATACCTTCATATCTGACTGCCAAAGTGGCAGACTGATCAAATTAGAGAAACGAGAAGCCAAAATATTTTTATTCAAATGATTTCATTTTAAAAATAATGTACTTGATGCTGCAGGTTTAAGAGCTCGGGTGCTTCCCACAGAGCAACCTTTATTCTGAAAAGAGTTGTATTTGAATTGGATTATTTGGGGTTTATCCTGCCAAACAATGTTTTTAGTAACATTTCCTTTCAACTGAGAAGCATTTTCAAATGATGTGAACGTATTGTAAAGCAAATGACTGCTCATCTGGAAACATTAATGAGTAATTCCCTCTATCATGCAGGTCTGTGTGGACACACTTTTTTGGAAAACATGCTGCTTTTACATAACTAACTTTATACCCTCTTTTCATTTGAGAGATATGCACTATGGTACTGGATACTGTGTAGTTCTGAGAAACAGATTGCCACGAAGTATTTAATGGAGGCAGTGTGCTCGCTCTTTTCATTTCAGTGACCCTGGGTAAACAATGAGGATAATCAACATCCACCATCATACAGAGTCTGAGCCATTAGATGCTGTTTGGAGCCCTTTGATTTGCATCCGAGTGTGAATTTTCAAGTTTTCAAGTTTGCGATGAGTTGTTTACATGCATCCTAATATTCCACATACTGTTATCCCTGCATACATGAATAAAGGGGATATAAATACAAATATTACCAAGAAAACTGGAATTACCTGGTCTACAACAATCTAAAGTAATGGGAGAAAGGTGTTGCTTGCCTTCCAGTTAATATCAGCATTACCCATAAATCATTACATTACATTACAGTCATTTAGCAGACGCTTTTATCCAAAGCGACTTACAATTCAGATCCTATCACACCGTCGGCACAGCTACGGGAGCAATTTGGGGTTAAGTGTCTTCCTCAAGGACACATCGACATGCGACTATAGCGGAGCCGGAGCCGTCTGTCCTTGACATACTAGGAGAAAAATAACATAACACTGTTCTCTGTCATCTACTTCTGATGTTAACCCAGACTCTGAAGGAGTAATCACATGCCAGATAGCAGTCTAAATGATCATAAAAACAGTTAACTTTGTCTTGTGTGAGCAGATCTCTAGATTGTCACAGCAAGTAAATTAAGGACACATGGGTCCACTCAGTGGACACAGAGCAGCCTTTCTTTACCACAAGAGTGAATGATTTAAGGTGTGTTCATCTGCTGGCGTAGGCCTATAATTAGTGCACTGGGACACAGAAAAGGATGTGCTGATTGACAGTGATCAATGATTAGCCATACTGACTCATACTGAGTAAACAAACACTATTGACTTTAAACAAGAATAATCTATATTACTTATTTACTGTCAAATTATTCCCTGGAGATAATCATTTCAAGTGGATTAATAATACAGGAATTACTTGAACCGTATAATCCTCTGTAATAATAGTAATTATGAATAGTGCATGTTATTTGACTAACCTCTAAAATACAATTGACAGGACGTGGTGATATTCAAGAAAGATGATGTCAGTTTCCATAGTAGCCATTTCACATAGTGAGACCATTTTTAAAACGTGCCGTCACTGTAAAAAATGACCTGTTTGTAACCCCTAACCCTAACCTTATTATAACAGTCTCATGAAACTAGGATTGGTATCTGATAATAAGACAGTTTCTGAGGAATTTACAGAAAAGATGCGTTGGTCATCCGATTGCCGAAAAATGAAATTCCTGCAGAAATCTAAAAATATCGAAAGTTTTTAAAACCAAATCACAGCATTTGTGTCTTAATTTGGTATTTTGAAGGGATTTCTGACTACTTTTATTAATTTTGGGGTGGTCAAAACTGATTGACTTTTGCACCAAATCCGTTTAACAAAAAGAATCAACCCAAATTTGCTGTAACAAATTTTGATACATAAATGAGCACAGGAATGGCATCATTTACTTACATCATGATGCATATGTGGCATATACTTCTGACCTGCTATCTCCTCCTGAAGATCCCTTGCCCCCCTCTAAAATAGACAGAAATGTGTCTGTGTGGATCTCTGGAGCCGTATTAAGGTTGAGCTTCCAGTTCTTCTGTGATATATAAAATTGGATTATTTTCAAAACTGTCTAATTGTATTCATCTAGCTGCTTAGTCAGAATCAGAAGGACACTGGTTGATTTATATGACGGTCAACTTGGTAACCCTACAGGTTTTTTATCAAGTTCTCTGAACTGTTTTTACAGTGTTGCGCTAAAGCACTAAACAGGCTGCCGCTGATTGCATGTCATCCATTTTTTATTCACGTACGACCAGACCTGCAGGAGCTTCAATACATAACCCAGTAAACCCACACGTTTTGCAGAAATTTGACAGACTACTCTTCGGTGTCTGTCTATGTAGATGGAGACCTTATTTGGATGCTGTCAATCACATCTTGCATAAAGCAGTAACCAGAGGTGAAAAGGATACACTCTAAAAACTAATACAATTACGTACATCATTTAAATGTATAGGAATTGAGTAAATGTTAGTAAAAATATCAAGTAGATCTTAATATCTACATTTAGAACCATACATACATACAACTCAGCAGCTATAATTTGAATCCTAAGTAAATGCAAAAGTAACCCTAAGTCAAAACCACATAAAAAATGAGTGGATACAATTAAAATTCTAGGTAGATGTAACTAAAAACAAGACATGATTTAAACAAATGTGCTACATTTACTCAAAGCTTTAAACTACATATAATTAACACTATTACATTTACTTCTTTAACTGTATTAACCCTTTACTTCTATTGTCCTCAAGATAAAATACTGTTACTTAAAATACATTTTAAAAGTACTTTAAAATGTACTCTGAGTAAACGTCACTTCCTTACATTTTAAAAGGGGGATTAATAGTATATATGATACAATTGTTAAATTAAAGAAAAATAATAATAAAACAAAATATATTGCATTAAATGTCTACTTATACACAAGTGGAACAACGTCAGCAACAAGACCCCTTCTGTCCATACCAGCTGAATATATGAATATACAACCGCCCTCCTCTGAGTACTCTGGACAAGAAACAAAACTCAGACAATTAAACAAAACTTATGATTGACAAGTAATAAGAGCCATGCATGGACCCCACGGCGGGCGCCTGCAATCATCAGTAGCACAAACATAACGTGCGCAGACATGGACGTGTAAACAATACAAACACACACAGCGGCTGCAGCCAAACACACACAGCAATGGAGAGACTGCAGTTTGTACACCAGTTGCTAGGCAACGAACTGGTTTTTGACGTCCCCATCAAGAGAGCAACGTGTTGTTGTACTCACCTGTCCGAAGGGTCAAGTGAAGTCCTCCGCGATCTGCCCCAGTGACCTCAGCCCGTCTGTCCCTTTATAACCGATTCATTCTCTCTGATCCCAATGTGCTCCTCACATTCAAAACATTTTTTAAAACAGAATAAAGCCCGACCGTCACAGCAGCAGCAGAGAGCACTCAGACGCCTCACTGAAGGTTGCATATCCTCTGTGATCGCAGAAGTCACAGCTGGTGGATCCAGCACATGAGCAAGTTTAGCATTTAGCATGTTAGCCAGCCCCTACTGAAGGCCTGCAGGTCACGAACATCATGGGTGTGTCACCTGGCATGCTCGTGAAAGCAAACATTTATAAGGTATCATATCCGGAGTGCAGGGTGTCTCCTCTCTGGAGCTCTGCGTAGGTATTCCACTGGATAAAATAAACAAATTGAAAGTTTTGACCTGCTCATGGGCATAATGAACATCTGTTACAGTTTTCATTTCCTTTTACATTAGACTAAAGGTCAGGGGACCACCAACGTCAGTAAAGACTTCAGTACCAACCAACCAACTGATGACAAGAACAAAAGGAAGCTATAGTGTTAAATGAGAACAATCAGATGCCTGGCGCTACACACCAGCAGTGTGTGTTCACCATAATAGCATGATGAAATGATATGACTATGGGAGTTAAGTCAGATTTAGAGTAGATACCACAGGATAGATTCACATACATTTTTATCCCCAAAACAGAGGCTGTGAAGGTTGAATTATTCAACGCAATGTAAAGCTGTAAGCACAGTAGGAACACACCACGGTGACTCATCACATTGTTATTTCTCAGGGATTGAAGTTTTGTTTTCTCACACTGACTGTGTTTGACCTTTGAGAAAAGCTCCCTCTGAACACTGTCTCTGAGGAGCGCACAACATTCTGAGGTACATTGTTGTTTAATTGCCTGTTTAATTGCTTTTGGGATTGTTCACTAGTTCTTCGGGTGTAAGATGTTTTTGTCCACGCGCTTCAGATACTGAGAGAAATTGAGGACCATATGGAAAACAGCATCAATACTCCCAAAGTTTTAGAAAGCAAAGTCACACAAAAGGCCAATCTGAAGTATTGTACCGTCGTTTTGAAGTTATGGATTTCATCTTTTTTTTTTCATTCATAGATTTTGTACTAACATCTCGTGTGAATTCTGTCAGCCAGCAGCGCGTTGTCTTCTCTTTGTACAAAATGACACAGCTGCTGGTCATATCTGGTCAAATGTTGTAAACTTAAATGCAGTGGTGCACAGTACTAAGTACACTTATTTGAGTGCAGTGCTGATACTGTATGTACAATTTTGAGGTACTTTGTGCTGTGAACATTTTCTGCTACTTTATATCTGTACACCACTAGGCAAACATTGTACTTTTTACTCAACTACATTTATCTGAGTTACTAGTTACTTTGCAGATTCAGATCATTAATACAAAATATAATAACAATAAATCATGATGTATTATATTAAGATAACATAAGACTTTACTGATCCCCAGGGTGGGGTGTTAAAAAGCTTCCCATCAGTATAATCAAAATTACCAGCTGCAACATTGAAGTTATGAACACATTAATGCATAAGCAATTAAAATCCTATAATGTTGTAAATGCTATTCTAAAATGGGCCGTTCTCCATTCTTAGACATTTGGTACTTTGAGTTTATTTTGATGCTAATACGTTTGTGGCACAATTCTGAATGCAGGACGTTTACTTGTAACAGAGTATTTCTACACTGTAGTATTGCTACTTTTACTGAAGTAAAATATCTGAGCACTTCTTTCACCACTGCTTAAATGGTGGGCGAAAACACACCTTTTTTAAATCAACTAGTTAGCTCAGACTCTAGAGAAAGTAGGCCTCTAATGTCAAACAGGACGACTGCAGCTGCACAACATGTACAGTCTGAGCATGAGAACATGCAATAAGAGAGAAATCTGGAAACACTTCACACAGCCAGAGAGATGGAAATAACCACAATGAAGTAGTGTGCTGTGTGCTATTGTTAGATGTTTTGTCACAGTTACATAAATGAATGAATGAATGAATGAACAAAAACATGCTTGTTCATGTACCGTAGCATATACAAGATGTCAAACTGAATGAACTGAATGAAATCACAGTAAACCCCTCTCTTCTGTAGTTATCTTCATCTTTCATTTTTTCCTTTTTTTTGCTTGAGAAGAAATTTATTTTCTGCCATTAATATCATTCTTCAAAGATTCTAAAAGAGGACCTTGGTTTGGAGGGACAGATGATGAATAGTTTCCAAATAAATAATTTGACATTTACAATTTTTTTACACAAACATTTTTGACTCAAAAGACGCATTTTAGTCACAAAATTGAGTGTGAACTGTCATTCGTTTGTGGTTGTGTTGCATTTCCATTTGCTCCGTGTTTTGACTTCTTTTCCGAAAAGCTCACGAAAAAGTGGTGGCTTTCCTCTGTCTTAACAGATCCTGCTGACAGGGCACTGAGCTATATGATTGGCTGCATGCCGGAGAAAGAGTGAGGAGAGTTAAACTCTACTGATTACAACAAATCTCTCGTATCTGTAAATGAATGTGGCGAAGGCACAGACACACTGAGTACAACTTCCACTGTGAATGTCGCATCAGGCTCGCCTCTAACAGGTCTGGTCATCTGGCTTCACACAAGGCTATTGATTCACAATCATGCCAGCATATAGCTGGGATGGTTTTGTCTCTACCCTGATTAAGAGAAACCGAGAGTCAGTTTGCACAAATGAGACACAATGCCTTCAGCGCTACAGCTCTGATTGTCCTCACAAAGGCCACTCAACATTAAGACATCACATCACCTCACCTCCTTATCAGTCTGCCCCTCGGCCCCTTTTACAAATATTTGAGACCAGTGAAGGATGATAGTTCAAACATTAGAGCCACTATGGCATTGAGCTCAGATAGCATGGTGACCTTTTGGGCATGCATAAGGGTGCTTGCCATGAGAATCACTAATAACTGACATTAATATGTTCATGGCTCCTCTGTATTGCTCACAAAAATAATAATAATAATGTTTATCAGCTGGTCAGGCATTGTGCACTATTTCATAGCAGTCCTATCGAAGTGAGACCATATAGAGGAATTAAATACAGAAATTCGTGTCACTGTACTGAGGTGTATCGTACATGTTTTTCCGTTGATTCTATGCAGCCTATATCTTCCACGGGGACCCGTGCGTCAGCAGCTCCTTCAGTCATTAGAGCAGTCAGTGTGATTTAAAGGCAGATATAAAAGAGAGCCATACCCGTCACCCACCTGTTGATCGCCTGGCAACACGCTTGAAACATTGCCACATAAGTAATTGCAATTCAAATCAATACTGATACACGAGAGGTTCCCGCGTCAGTGCTGAGAAACCATGTGAGTTGGTCTGTGTGAGAAGCGTGCATCTCTGCCAGAAGCGCACAGGGGCTCCGCGCTTTATCTCTCCAGCAATCATATTCTGCTTCTGAAAACTGAGGACCAACACACGGTAGGAGTGCTACTTTTGTTTTATCCAATTCAATTCGGTGTCATTTCATTTTAAAACGCTTTTCTTATTCGAGTATGCTTGAGTTTAGATGATTGGTATTCTTTATTGGTGAATATTTTTTTTAATGCCTCGATGGTTGTTCAACCAAACTGTTAAAATGTATTTATTCATCCTGCTTGGCAGAAGGGATATGCCTATACGGTAGTGTTGAAACCAATTGATCCTGAGTCGGTTGTTACAGATACGTGTCTAACAAGAAACACAATGTTTTTATACGGTAACAATTCAATTAATCGTATTCACCGTGAGACATAAATAGTGTAATACCTCTTCTTTACTTGTAACATCAAGACTTTTGATTAACTCTCATCTGGAGAATTATGGATGGTTGAATCGTTGTTTTGTCTGTTTTTTGTCAATTCTTTCAAACGTCTCGATCTGAACGGTAAATTTTAAATGCAACAAGTCTTTGCAAAGTGTGCCACCACTGGGTGAATTCATTATCCCTCTGCTCAACATTTATGGACTATAATCTTCTATTTTCTCATACAGTCATGTTGCCACAATATGTCCTTTATATGTCTCCAGCTGAGCTAAATATCATTGCATTGAATCGATGTAAATTGTAGACAATACCCTCTGTGCTGTGCGCATACACCCTGCACATGTAGAGTGCATAGATAATAGCCCATGGCGTAGCAGATCTGAGTCACGGAGCAGAGTTTGCTTTGATATTCATTCATGTTTCTGTTTAAGTTCTGAAAATCTGATGGAATAACTAAAAAGGACCTATACCTGTCTCACAGTGGAAGACAATGTCTACAGCAATAATGCCATTTAAGACTTCAAACTTATCATTTAGTTCGCCAATGTACAGTACAGTGATATTCCCTTTGGAGCTATACAGGACTGCAAATTGTGTCATCACAAAGACAAGAATTATAAGCAGCCAGAAGAATTTGTTCACCAAACAGTAGATCTCATCAGCATTCAAAAGGGACATCTGTATAAACGTGTCTATGCAGTAGAATTTATGTTCATCAGTCATTCAGTTTATTCTTGGGCTTGGCAGTGATGTTTCACTGCGTGTGGTTGAATACCTGCACTGTATTTGATTGTATTCATGATTTCAGCTCTCCAAGGTCAACATTAGCCCTTTGGGATGGAGGGCACAGGCAGCGGCTGGGCAGCTGAGCTCACCCCCCCATGCGTGGTGCATGAGGTGAATGGCAATGACACCAGTCAGGTCTTTGAGGTGGCGCTGCAGAACGGCTCCTCCAAGCGCAGCCCCCAGTTTGTGGGTGTAGAGCTGCTACAGTCCTTCAAGCTGCTCATCATTCCCTGCTACACCCTGGTGGTTCTGGTGGGCGTCTTCGGCAACTACCTGCTCCTCTATGTCATATGCCGCACCCGTAAGATGCACAATGTCACCAACTTTTTTATTGGGAACCTGGCCTTCTCTGACATGCTGATGTGCGCCACATGTGTCCCCTTCACACTGGCGTACGCCTTCAACCCAAACGGCTGGGTGTTTGGCCGCTACATGTGCTACCTGGTGTACCTCATCCAGCCTGTGACGGTCTACGTGTCGGTCTTCACTCTCACTGCTATTGGTGTGGACAGGTAAGGACTGCGGACAGACTATAAAAACATCCCGCTGGGATTTTTCAGCTTGAGGAATGTATTCATACCTACTTAGCCACCCTGCTATGAACTACATATAAATGAAGAAATAATAGGTTACACATTCACAGTCATTATCTCTTTTTGCACAAAATTGCCAGAGGCAGATCAAATACGAAAGAACCTGGATGCGGTGGATTTTTATGCCAGCTCTGAAAATAATTTAGCTTCCACTCAGAGTTTGTAGGACGACATTGTTTTTCCTAAGTCTTCCTGGAATTATCTAATGTAAGTTCTGAACTGTATTGTAAATATGTCAATGATCGTCAAGAGCTTTTATGTAAACTATTTGGAGGCCATAGCAGTAGAGTGCCTTAGCGTGGTCAATGAGTGCATTATTAATTACCTCTGAAAAGGGAATGGTATCTTTTAATAGACTACAGATCCTCCACAGCTCTATACCGATATTGTGTAATAACCTTTTCTTTGAGTTTTTCCATCTGTGAACTGGTTGAAGGATGGAAGATAAAGATCAGATAAAGACAGAGGTTTTTATTGTCATTGTAGTGATACAACGAAATTTCGTTTGGTAGCCCTCAGCCAGCCAGCAGCAGCGAACAACAACAACAACGATAAACAATATACAAGATAAAAACATACATAAAGGAATAAAAATGTTACTAAAGTAATAATAAAATAAAGTTTGTGCAAACAGTGCAGTGTAAACATTTGTTTTGACAGTGTAAACAGAGTATAAAGTGTATCAGTAAAGTCAGTAGGATCTTCAGCAGCCCGATGGTGGGTGGTGCTAGCTTTTTATGACTGAGTTGCAGCTACAGTGGTGTGTCTGTGGGGGGGGATGGATGGAGGCTACAGCTCTGGGGAAGAAGCTGTTCCTC
>NW_022280039.1:3096574-3113639 GCF_004355925.1 Anarrhichthys ocellatus
TGATGGAGGCTACAGCTCTGGGGAAGAAGCTGTTCCTGATGATCTATCAGATTATTATTTTCTCCATTTGGCAGTGCTCCACGAGTTTGTGCTCTTTACACTAAATTGTGTGCCAGAACCCCAAATCCTGCTTTCTCTGTTCACCATGGATACAGGGGAAGAGCTGAATTGCATTTGAATTTTATGAAGCCTTTGTGGACACGCTTTATATAATTTGTTTGTTTGACACTGTCAATTTGGAATTCACTGCCTTTCTGTGCTCGTTTTTAAAGCCGTCTTATCTGTTGTGCTCAACAGCACAACAAACAATTTGTTTGTTGGAAAGCGCTGACTTGTGAATGCTGTTCTTCTTTACTTAACCCGTGTTTGGCATGTAAGGATGATCTAATCTAACTCTGGTAAAAACAAATGTAGGTCAATCTCTACTCTGTTTCTTCACAGATACTATGCCACAGTTCATCCTTTGAAAAAGCGCATCTCAGTCTTGGCGTGCACCTACCTTCTGTCTGGGATCTGGCTGCTGTCCTGCGGCCTGGTGGCTCCAGCTGTGGCTCACACGTACCATGTGGAGTTCAAGAATGAGGGCTTCACCATCTGCGAGGAGTTCTGGATAGGCCAGGAGAGGGAGCGGCTGGCCTACGCGTACAGCACTCTCTTCATCACATACGTCCTGCCTCTCTCGGCGCTCTGCATCTCGTACCTGTGCATCTCTGTCACACTGCGGAACTGTGTCGTCCCCGGCCACCACACCCAGAGCCAGGCAGAGGCTCAGCGCATGCGCAAACGCAAGACCTTCCGGCTGGTGAGCCTGGTGGTGGCAGCATTTGGCGTCTGCTGGATGCCAATCAGTGTGTTCAATGTGCTGCGTGACATTGACATTGACCTGATTGATAAGCGGTACTTTCTGCTCATTCAGCTGCTCTGTCACCTGTGTGCAATGAGCTCCTCGTGCTGTAATCCTTTCCTCTACGCCTGGCTACACGGCCGCTTCCGCGCTGAGCTCCGCAAAATGTTTAAATGTCGCCGTCGCATTGGAATCTCGGGCAATAACGGTGTCACCGCCAGCGTGGTTTTGTGAAGCTCCTGTGTTTTTGGGCTCCTGTTGGTTAATCCTTGCTTCTTTGGATAGAAATAGGCAGCCACATTATGAGTACCATAATTCATCAGCCCAGTGTTAAAACTGCTGTTTACCAATACGCTAAGAGTACCCCACCAATTTAGCACTGCCATCTTATAACATTGTCGGACTCACAATGGACCGTTTGAAAAAAGGATCATGATCAATGTAGCAGAACCAGATATCTTCTTTTTTACTCACATTCTTCTTGTGAAAACCTGGCACCTACATTACCCACAATGCAGCTCAACCACAGTTAGGTTGGAGTTTCGGATGTGTAACTTGTTACGACTAATGTTGCCTTCAACCGCCAGCCTCAAACTGAGATTAAGAGCAGGCTACAGAGGTCTGGTCAACTAACTTCTTTCGATACACTCTTACATTTATTCAATTTTCAAACCTGTAGTCTTCAGCACCAACCGACGTTGACTCAAGCGACAAGACCGGTAAAGTTTCCCTTTAAGCCTGAACCATCGACTGCCATGTGTGTTTGTACTGAATTATTAGTTCAATTTATCCATTTTCGAAATGTCTTTTTTCGCATGATAAGAACTTTCTTTTTGCCAGATTTAAAAATGTTTTTAATTAACTTCACGAAGCCGGTAAAATTCCTATATTGTTATTGTCAAGAGATATCATTAAAAGACCTGAACCAACAGATTATTTATCTGTCTTGTAATACTTTCTCTGATTTAAATGTAGCTCAAGCGCAAGTTCAGACAGGAAGACACTCACTGGTATTCCCTGTCTCTCCTCTCCTTGT
This sequence comes from Anarrhichthys ocellatus, assembly GCF_004355925.1. Classification (NCBI taxonomy): domain Eukaryota; kingdom Metazoa; phylum Chordata; class Actinopteri; order Perciformes; family Anarhichadidae; genus Anarrhichthys; species Anarrhichthys ocellatus. The sequence goes on from NW_022280039.1 coordinate 3,098,455, forward strand.
AATTACTCTATCAGCTGATTGGGGGCGTGCACTTTTAAGTAACCAACCAGATTCTGCACATCGGTTCCTGAAGCCAATCAGATCGTTGCTGTCAAACTTTAAGTGTTCTCCTCTCTGCTGCTGTCAGTTGTCATTTCAGCTAAGCAGATGCAACCCTCCTCCACCCCAGTCGCCTCCAGTCAGCATCACAGTCAGGCTCCTGATTCACCATCACCACCAGTGTCTGGACTCCAGGGGGGATTAGGCCTGTTGGACCTCAGTATCCCTACCCTCGGTGATAGTACTTCAGGATGGAGTCCAACCGCCAAAGACTTTGCACTTTTCATATTTGATGCATGTATAATAAATCATTGTTAAATTATAAAACAAGTCGCTCCTGATTTAAATACACAGTGCTTGTAGAATCAGTTCATTGCCTTTTATTTTTTTTTCCCTTCATGGGATTGTTGACAAGAAAAATATAGAATATAACCACTTATTCTATCCATAAATACAAAGTACTGTGCAAACATCGTATTTCCACTATTCTGTCCCAATTCATTTTATTGTAAGTTTAGAAAATAAAAATAAAACAATTTGTTGATCAACTTTACTTTACACAAAGCTCCACAAACATTTACATTGTTGTTTTAACCACCATGAAAAAAAAAAAAAAAACGGCTCTTGACGGTCTCTTGGATTGTAAAGCAGCCATTGTGCACAATAAAACATCCTGTGTTTCCATGGCAAAATTTGATTATTATTCTCGTTTGTGTGAGACTATATTACATATAACGCGAGCGCCACTAGTATGTTTACATGATATATAATAGGACAACTGCAGTTGTCGATGCAACATGTATCCGAGTGCTCATTAGATAACAATTATGTTTATTAATATTTAAATTACGTATGTAGGTGATATTTCTTTCCAACTGTTCATACAATAATTGTAAATAATCACAGATACAAAGAATGTGGTGAAATATTTAGTGTCTTTATTTAAAATAAAACCAGGTTTTGCTCAGCGTCACTTCCTTCAAAGGTTTTACATGGACCGTAGTAGTATCGTCATGTCAGCAGACACCAGGCTGCACATTCTTTGAGCTCTCACTCCGGTACAAGAAGAGAGGAAGCCAACAACTGTCCGTCCGGCAAATCAGACACACGATTCATTGAAACGTTTTGAAGGCACAGGTCTGTACATTCTCAAGATTAATATTGCAATACTTGCTGACAAAAGATAGAATAACATCATCATATAAAAGGCATAGATGTTCATTTATTAGTGTAGTTCAGATACAAAGGCAAGGCTGGTTGGTTATTACTGATACTGAGTCGATTACCGTCTCTCTGATTATTTATCTTTATATTTGGTTTTCACTTAACAAATACAACACAAAGACCACAGTGATCAAAACCTCACATTATTATTCGAAGAGTTTGATTCTGCGCTATTACTGGCATAATATTTCAAACAATGTACACAGGCTTCATAACAATCACATGAAAGAAAAAAAACGATACGCCTGCTGCCGTGCAATTCAATCTATGCACAATACAGAGCAGCTGCTTGCTGTTATTTATTGCTGCTTTTCTAAATAACACCTCTTTGAAGCAAAAATAGGCACAATATGTTTTTAAGGACTGGAAGACCAGCTGACATTCGCCTGTGCTGAGTTAAACGATGCAGGAATGTTTTTAAATGAATGGTTAAAAAAAATATATATGCAAGTCAAAAGGTTCAACAAAGAAAACACAAAATAAGATCTGAGTGGTAAAAGTCAATGTGCCCTTGTTATACAAACAAACTTAATGTTGAATTTGGATGGTTGTTTAAGGTTATGTATATCATCATTCATTGCACAGAGATAAGTTACACAGAGCCCAGATAATAATCTTTGAAAAAAAAACATCATTAGTATATCAAATAAAGCTCCACCCAGGTTTTATCAAGTACAACATACATAAAACGTTGAATAGATTTTCATGTAACAATTATTTTTAAAGTAAATTCCAGTGCCACAGTGTGAAAACAAATACATTCATTTGCTCATATAAAGATGTTTGCCTTGCTTGTTATTAAAGATGCACCGATACCGATGCTGACTCAGCTGGATCTGGTATCTGTGACAATGGGCTGCTATCGGGTACCATTATTTTAATAAATAAAATAAACTACATTTATATCTATGTGTTCATTTGTTACATTTTGTAACAAATACATAACAAAGTTAGGAAAGCAATGTTTAAGTCAAGCACGATTGAATGATCCCCGTCACTTCCTCCCAGTGAGGCACGCAGCTTATTCATTTCACACTGGTATCCGATCGGTACTTGCTATCGGCTGACACCCAAAGCCCAGGTATCGGAATCGGTTACTGAAAAAGTTGGATCTGTGCATCCCAACTAGTTATGAAGTGTTATTCAAATTTCCAGCATTCTCAAACAATTTTGACTCTGAAACTAAGAAAGTGCATAATGCTCCCGAGACCGTCATCGAGATCTCTCGGCACACAGCGACAAAACAGTACAAACGCAGAACAAACATAACGGTGTCCTGAAGAGGGACTCTGTTCTAACAGACGCCGTTACCTCACTCTGGTTTGTCAGAGTTAAGAGATTGCAGGATGCCGGGCTGCTCGTCTATGACGCGTACCAGCAGGTTGTCGATGTACTCCTCGAGCTCCACAATCTTAGACTCCTTCTTGGACAGGTCGGTCTGCTGCCTCACCACCATTGTGATCAACTCTTCCTGCGTCAGCTGAGTGAAAGGACCACTATCCACCGCGTTTGCCACCTGAAGGGAATGAGGAACGGTGAATTCAGTACAAGCTCGATTTAATACATATTGAACTGTTAAGGGATGTAGTTGTTATCCTATTTGCACTGTAAGAACATATTTAACAATTGACAAAACTAATTGACATCACATGGTCAAAGCTTTTAGCCGCAACATCAATGTCAACAAAACCGTACCTGAGCCTTCCGTGGTGTGCTCTCACGGACCTTGATCTCTCTCACAGCGGAGGTGCTGATTGGATGCTGGCTCTCTGAGCTCATGGGCTTCACAGGATGAGGCCTGTAAAGAAAGCACATCAATTATTGTAACGCACTCAAAAGGATTACCGCAAGTAAGTACAATATGCACAGAATTTTCCATATCATTCCATACTGATCCGTGTGCAATATTCACAATTAAAATAAAAAATTAATTAGTTGCCTCGAAACCACAAGCTTTCGAAATAGTCTCACCTAAGGCCGATCCCAACACCTAATCTGCTTCCCCATACAACAGCAGAAAGCCAGATGCACAGTCTAGATAAAACAGTCCACAAATGCATTCTTTGTAAATTGCCTGTTCAATCTCACCTGCGTGGAGTTAAAGCTAGCCCACCTTCATTGCTATTCTGAGCACTGACAGGCTGAACATCAGAGGGTGAGACCCTCACCCGCAAAGGTGCCTTTCCCCCAGACAAACCTCCTGCCAGAGATGCTGGTTCTACTTCCTCCATGACTACATTGAGGGGTTCCGAGGAAGTCAACGTAGAGCCAAAAGGCTCAGCTCCAAACTGATCTTCGCTTCCATAAAATTCATTTTGTGTTCTCCCATCAGCTGGAGGCTTCAGTGTGACAGACCCATCCCTGCCACCTCTTGCGGAGAGGACTTGATTAGCTGTAGTTATGGTCGGTTCTTCTTTATAAACGGGCTCTTGTCGAGACTTGGTAGTCTTATTGTCCAAGTGAGTTGTGGGCGGACGACTTTGTTTTTGTCTCGGTGAATTCTTTCTTTGGAAAACTGGACTGACCTGATTTGAATCTTCGTCTTTTTTCATGTACTCGCTGGGTTTGTTTGAGTCGCTGCCATTAAAATCAGCAAATAAATCTGTCCGTTTCTCTCGACTAAATATGTTATCAAGATCGCCCGGTGTCATTCCCCGATCTTCAACTTTCTGCTCTCTTTGTACACTGCCGGTAGAAAAGGGATCTACTTCCTGGTTCGGCTTCAGCTGTGCCCATGGGTCTTTGGAGAGGAGCTCAGTGCTGGGGAACGGGTCTAACTCTGCCTGCCTGCCTCTTGTGACCATGCTGCTCATACCTGAACTAGATTTAGTTTGGATGTTACTGTCCATGCGGTTGTCTGAGACCACTGGTGTCACAGCAAAGTCTTCTTGCTGTACTGGCTCTTTGCCAGTAGTCCTCTGTCTGGGTTTGGCTGTGGGTGCCTGTGTCGTCACAGTGACTGGCGCTTCTCTTTCACCATCTTGTGTTGTTGTTTCCATGTGGCTAGCTGATCTGGGTGCATGTGTTGCTCCAGGAGATGGACGTAACACCCTCTTTGCTCCATCCCTGGACACCTCTGGGACTCTTTCTCTGCTTGTGTTTGCAGGTCCTGAGACTGCGGGCAGATTAGGCCTCATGAGAGATTGGTTGGCAGTATTCCGGCTCTGTGTTTGACTGTAATCTGCTACTAATCGAGGGTCTGGAGGCGCGACTGATTTAGGGGGAGCTGGGGCTGCTGCTTTTTTTGATGACGTGGGTTTGGTCGGCTGAGATGGTGTTTGGTATTGCTTCATAGTGGGACTCTCCTGTGGGACTGAAAACCCAGCACTGGATTCATTCTCCTCTGGGCCGTCCACACTCATCTCTGCAAAGTCCATGTGTTTCTGATTGACCTCAGCGATGATATGGTCCCATCGGGTGTGCCCTTGCACTCCGTGTCTCTTGTGAGGAAACAGGGTGTCATAATCGGGAAGTGGTACAGACATTTTTCTGCCTGGCTGTGGTTCATCTTTCTCTACATATGCAGGGTTCGTGATCTCTCTGACGGGAGCGGTATTTCCTCCATTTTGGGCCCCATGTGTTGTGTACGAGCGTGGCACGGGGGCTCCTCTTTTCTTGTCCGCCATGAGTGAAGATTGCACAAATCCTGCGGACAAATCCTCTGTACTGCCACGGGGAGAACCACGCGGGCTTTGACTTATGTTCGGTGGAGCCAGGGAGGAGTGGAGACTGGAGAAAGTGTCGGGGGAGTCAGACGGGACACTAGAGAGGGTGGACTCAGAGGTGGCTGGGGAAGGACACAGCTGACTGGGGACTGTTTGGCAGTCAGCGGGCTCAGACTCCAGAGATTCAGTGTATCTGCCAAGGAGTCAAAACAAGGCCTACAGGTCAGTGTGACCATCACAATAACTAAAGTCATATCCACCAATGTACAACCCATCACCAATCCCATGGCAAAAAAAACGATTAAATTCCCATCTACAACCACACATAATTTATCCCTTAGACAGTTTAGTTTTAGACAAAATTGTTCATAAAATGGTCCACTGTTCAATCTTAGTGGCCAACCGACAGACAGAACTTCTAATAGTCACGTGTCTTTACGTTCCGGTTTCTGAATTTCTTTTGACTGACCAAATATCAAAAGACTATAGATTATACTAGGTATTCCAACATGTAACAAAACATCACAAATAAATAACACAAGCAACTTTAAAGGCCCAAGGCTATCTGCCATCTAGCAAACATTTTTGAAAACAAAGACTACTGTTGCATCAGTGACAATGGAAAGAACAAGCCCCTTACCACGATGACTCAGAAATAAAAGATCCAGTCCAAAAAACAACTATAAAGTAACCGCAGACGTCGACAAGGAAAGTAACACCGTCGCACACAAGTCACTCCGTATGAGCTCTGGGAAGTCTACAACCTGTTCCACAAGAACCTGACGAGCACAAGCCACACCCAGATTCTCATCTGCACTGAGGCCAAACTGGTCAAACTGGTCCATCAACCGTTGGACAGAATTCAGAGTTTTGGTCATTCAAGACAGCCACGAGGTCGAGTCTACATGGACAACCTGGAAACTTGTGGAATTCCCAAGTTTAAGTGTTGACAGAGATGGTGGAAGGTGAACATGTGACACAAGTGTGTTGGTTTTCTCAAATAACATTTCTAATTGACATGCATTTCTTACTCGGGCATGGATAACAAAGACGAGAAAAAAACATTGTTGACCTGCACACATTTGTTTTTTAATGAGCGTGACAGTGAATACAGTTTTACTATATTCTGCATCGATCGCCAGGTGATGTGGTGGTTCACTCTTACACGGACATCTTTAGCTTTTATCTTTTTAAACGGATTCTGCTGCTGAATCACTTCGACGTGTTGGATATATCCTTCAAACACATATTGTAGACCCTTCTGTCTGCTTCTCTCTGAAATAGCTTTTTAATTTTTCAAAAAATGAGGTCAAATGTATTCAAGGAGTGCAGTTAGTGGCAGTGCGGGTCTATGGTAGCGGAGAGCTTGACGGAGTAGCAGCAGGGGGCGGGGCGTGGCAAAGGGACTGTTAGTGTTTTTACAAGCAACCAACAGCAACCCCAGTGCCATAACACTGACACAACAGTTACAGTTATTACATTAGTGCAGAGTAACTTCAGGAGAAGGCCTACCTGGGTTTGACTGCAGACACTTTAGCAGTACGGTTGAGGAAGCCACCAATGGCAGACGGGGTTTGTGGCTTGCTGCTGGATTTCTGATGATCAGCTGGTCTTTCACTGCCAATATCGATGTCCTCAAACGTGCTGGAGGAGGGCTGGGAGATCGGTTTATCAGGATCTCCTGGATTGCTGCTAGGAGCTGTTGTGGGTAGCTCCTCTTTTTTCTCCTCCTTCTTTCTGATCATTCCGAACAGAGACGACAGCCTGTCGCTCATAGAGGCCTCCTCCTGTTGTTTCAGCTCCTCGGATCTGCGTCGCTCCTCCTCCAGCTTCTGGTGTTCTGCCGCTTCCTCCTCCTCCTCTCTCTGTTTCTTCCTCCTCGCCTCATCTTCAAGGAAGCGTCTCTTCCTCTCCTGTTCCTCTTGGTGTCTGCGCTCCTCTTCCTCCAGCCTCTTGGCCTCTTCTGCCTGCCTTCTCTCCTCCCCCTCCGGATGGCGCTGTTGCTCCAGTATTGCCCTGTCCGTAGACTCGTGCTTGTGGGAGGGAACAGGCACATCTACAGGGACTTCTGAGGTGTGTTTGCGGACATCCTCTACAGATCCTTGGCCTGAGCTGTTCAGACTGAGAGTAGATCCACTGTGGGGATCCGTCTCCTCTGCGTACACATGGTTGCCGTTGATGCACATGTTGTTCAGGTCACTGTTGCTCTGCTTAGTGCGACCCAGTAGGGAGAAAGTACCCAGAGACTGCTTGCTGTCAGAGCTGTCTGTTCGCTTGTGTCCCAGGAATTTGAATTTCTTTTTAACTGTGGGAGGAGAGACAAGGAAGCATGTTTACATTGTTGACATGCAAAACACCATTATCCAACTTGCACTGCACTGCAGAGGGAAGACAGAACTGTCAACAAACTGAGTATAGAAAGGTTAAGTTACCATCAGGAGAGTCCACATTGGGGCCAGATGAGCGGCTGCCACTGAGAGAGGAATTCTTCTCTGGAAGAGTCCCCAGCGTAGACATGGACTGCGAGATGTTACGGTGCAAGTTTGATTTGGGCGCAAAGAGGGTTTTGAGTTTGGATTTCTTTTTCACTCCTTGGGACTGATTGAGTGACTGTGCGTCGGCCTCTCCCTCGCTGTCTGTGAAGCCCTTGCTGACGGAGGGAACGATAGCCGAAGCAGAGTCGGAGAAGCCATCCTTTTTCTTCCCACGGACTTTGTCCTTCAGCTTGGAGATGCGGGAGCGCGGTTTGTCCTGCATAGAAAGGTCCAACATGCTCGCTGACATGTTGTTTCTCATGAATTGGATATCTAGCAGCACCTCGCCTCGCAGCTTGTCCTGTTTTCCACTCTTGTCCACCAGCCTGAACCAACTGCAAACGACAGAAAGAAGGAATCGGGTGTTAAAGATGGAGTTTTTGCAAGAACATTGGGTTTTTCAGAGAACAAATGATAAGCTTTTTACATTTTAAACCGTTATAGATATCTTGTTTTATTACACTGCTAAATAGTCTATTGTAACAGTCTATAAACTTACAACTTATCCGGTCATTTAGCCGAACATTCAACATTTGAGACTTTTCTTCAATACAAGAAAAAAACATGGCAAATTTGGGATACATGTCCACTTCAGACAGATCACTACCTCAGTATCAAGATAAACAGTTCATGGTTCTGAAAACTGTATGAAACGAGTTGATTTGTACAGGAACTAGTTGCAAATTAAACGGTAAAGAACTGTTTCTGATGCTATGTAAAATTTAACTTATAATTAATAGTTTTATTTATTTATCATGCAGAAATAGAAAACAGTCACTTTATTCTGGATCTCAACTGTGATGATTTACTTATCATAGTCTGAGAAATGTCAATGATGAGCAACAACATTAAAACTGCTATAGAAATACTAAATATTAATATTATGTTTCACTGAGGTTTTTTTTTTTTTTTTAACCAATATCAGTCCTGATAATAACAACCAAATGTTTTCATTAATTTTAGGAGTTTTAACCCTTTAAAAATGCCCGTTTTTGAAACGATGCCACTATGTTTTTAAATGAAAAGAAACGTAAATTGCATTATATTCTGTATAGTAACAGCTATGCAAACATTTTATTTTTATTTATCAGTGATTTGCAACAATATTGATTTTGAAGCATTTCCATTTTTTAATGCAATATTAAATCAAAGAATCTCACCTGTTCATTAAGCCGTGGCCATGTAAAATATCCTTATTTTGCTCTAGAAGTAAAGCACAACAGCACCACTTGCCCTTGGCTCATATGGTCACAGACGTTTGCATGTAGCCACAGAAGTTCACCTCTACAAAGTTGAATACATTTGGTAAACTGGCCTGCAGAGCTGCATAATACAGCAGCAGAGACTTGAATGAGAAACAGGACAATAGCAAACATTTGCTCCATAGAGTAAGCATGTGAAAATGGCTCAATTTGGTTGAAACTAGTAGAAACTAGTTTTGAAGCCAGGGTTTGATAGCCTGTTATGATAGAATGTATGATCTTGTACTGCAATGGCCGGATCAAAGATGTAGGTTTGAGTGGGGACATTTGTGTCCTGAAGGAGCCGAGTGTTTGTATTTCCGCTATGCAGTTTATTATAGACTTATATTAGGAACTTAGCTTTAACTTCCAGAATTAGAAAAAAAAAATCTAAAAGCTAAAGATATCCCTAGTGAGGCACAAGGGTTAAAAAAAAAATGAACACAAAAACAACATACTGTGAATAATCTACTGGTTCTTAATAGCTCGGACTTCAAATGTGTGTCTCTTTAGACCTGCGACCGATAGGCATCATTAACGTGTGTACAGCCTGTTCCTGTTCCTGTTGGGAGCAACATGCCAACCACAGATAAAGCCCGACAATCACAGCTTTGTCCGGGCTCACCCCTCATGTGCTCTCTGTTGCACACAATCAGCACTTATTGACGGCGAGGGAAGGGTAGGAGTGTTCTGGAGAACTCGTTCTAAAACCACGTAATTAGTGCCATTACACACCGACACTTCATGCTTGTACAATTGAAGCCTTGCCCTTGCTATTATTACATGTACTAATAGTGTAGCAGAAGTGCCCATTATAGCTAACCTTTAAACTCTGATCCACATCACCCCCTTTTGCATGAGAGATCCATCCCTGACAATCATCTGCAGACATGTCCACACATCCATCATCCACTCATCGTATCGTTAGGCTGCTGGTCATAAACCTACCACCTCCATGAGGTTGAGGAATGCAGAGTATGGACTGTAAACCACTCTGTGACTGTAAAAGAATGATGAAGCATCACATCGTCCCGTACAATTTACAGCTCTGGATCCTGCCTCACTCAAAAACTTGAACCGATTTCCTCTTTGCTCATTGGGTAAAATATGATGTGGGCCCTTCGAAAGTCCAATCTAACCTTGTATGAGATAACTTGAGGTACAGCCAACATAACCGTCACTGAATTTGAATAGTTAATTTAAATACTGTTAATGCCATAGTGTGGCATTAACCAGACCGATATGTGAAGTTCACTGTTTACTGGAAACAAGCATGGGAGTGAACCAACATTCCTCAAACACGCAGGGAGGAGCTGCGCAGTACGTAATGTACTGAAAGTCACACTGAGCCTAATTCAAACACTTCTCATCTCCTAGCCTAGACCAAGCATGCCAAGACAAACAATGGCTAACTCGGTCGAACCGCGAGGACAGAGAGATCACGCTTCCTCGGGCCGATCAAGAGGCTATTCTTATTAAATTATTAAAGTTATTAAGAGACGGTGTACATGTTCTGTTTGAATAGAAATACAGGGCTGCACCCGATACCCGTCCTCACCAGTCCTGCTGGACAGGTTCCTAATTGTCAAGGGCACTTCTCTTTTCATGGGTAATGATTAACAGGAGAGACTGTATTCAAACCAGAGTGGAGTCAGTCTATGAAGTAAAGAGGTGTCAATGCTGTAAAATATAGATTCCCCCAAAACATCTGTTTAACACTCACTGACACCTCACACTAACATTTCATTTCATTTTAAAGGTTTTTAAGAATCGGGTAATAATATCAAATCTTAAAACTCATCGATAGACGAACGTATAAGATCATGTTGTTTTAATTCTATGAAGGTGATTCTCATGTTTGGTGGATAAAAAAAAGAGAAGGATGGGAGCTACTGTATTTTTAGTTCCACTGCTCTGCTCTTTGTTTACTAAATAAATAATGTGGCTCATGTGTCTGAACAGAAATAATAACCTGAACCTGTCCAATATGTAACTCAACAGACGCATACATTGGTTGAAAGAGAATTATTCTACTTAATAAAATGTATTCATTTTTTGTCTCCAAACTGTAAGAATGTGTTGCTTTTTGGTAAGTAATTGTAATCTGAACATCTTTGGGTTTTGGACCATGGGTTATATAAAATAAGTGATTAGTAGATGTTAATTTGGGTTTAAGGAAATTGTGACTGAAATTTTATGGACCAAACAAATGAGTGATGGAGGACATAAGCCCTTGATTGATCAATATTGTAATTAATAGTTAGCTGCAGCCATAAAAAAAATGATCTGTTCCTGGTAACACTTTATGAAAATAATCTCTTTGTTATAAAATGCACTCAAAGCAAACTTTTAAACCGCTTCACATCAAACCTGTATTTATAATCAATCTTAACGTCCGTTCATTTGTGACAATAAACGACTCCTTTTCTCCTACAAGCTCAGATATACCCGCACCGTGGAACCTATTTTCTTCTCGAATACACTGTATTGTGTTTAGAGGCAACAGCAAAGCTCCCTTTCAGCTGGATAACAAAGTCCTCGATGTCACACCCTTTATCAGCGGGACAGTAATCCAACACCACGCGCTTCAAGGTGAAGACACACATCCCATAGCCTGCATGTTGGATCTTAAAGGAGACAGAGGGACTGAGCCGAGCAGGCAGAGTGAAGGACTTCAGGACGGCTCATGGAACGACCTTTGCCATTAAAGTGTCTGAAACTTACCGCGCAAACACGAGATAACGTTTCAGATATGACTGTACAATAACCAAGTGACTGACGTCACACTAGTATCAAAGCTGCCGGAAGTAGAGCAACCTCACTCAGTCTTTACGAAAGGTCACATTTAAAACTCAAGAGTCTATATGTTAAACCATCTCTATCTTTAAAAATACTCTTACGTAAAAGGGTGTGTGTTATCCAAATTTAAACACCAATTCAATGTTTGTTTTTGATTCCTGTCACACCCCATGCTACATCAAACCATGCGTCATCGTTCCAAATATCTGGGTGTGAGCAGACGCATTTGTTAGTTAGTAAAGCTAGTAAACAGCCCCGAGGAACGTGCAAGACTAACAGCAGCAATGTGAGATGCCAGCTGGCCGCTACAAAAGTTAAGAAGTAAAAGTCTCAGCCAAAGATTTAAAGTTAATTCAACGGAGAGAAAAGACAGGAAAGTGCTGAGATTAGAATAATCCTGGACTGTTTACCCACAATCTCCATAGTTTTCCGTTTTTCTCCACAGACACTGATAACAGGAAGAAGGGGAGAAGAGGTTCCAGGTTCCCTGAAGTAACACTTGGCTTGATTAGATGGATAGAGAATTCACTGCGGCATTTCACACTTTATGCATACGTGCAGTTAGATATTCCAACATTAACAACAAGATACATTTGCTGAATCATTCACAAGGTTTAGCAGTAATTGTTTTGAGCGGTCCTGCTTCTTCCAGGTCTGCTTAGCAATAACCCCTCAGGAGCAGAGAGTGTGGTTAAATGAAGATCAATAAAGACCCAGGGAAATGATGGGGTCAGGGACCAACGTAATGTTTGTTTACCACCTATATTACATTTCAGATTGAGACCCACACACTCAGACTGTGGACTACTTTCGTCTATAAAGTTTGCAGAGACCTTCTGTGGTGATGCTGCACTGTAAACAAACTGGAACTAAGGTTGAAGCTGGATTTAGAGAAGAAAATAAGAACTCTTTGTTTGCATGAACTAGTGGAAACCTTTGTATAGATCATAGCTACTACAAGTAATAAACAAAGGGAAAAACACACCTAACACGAAACGAGTTCTCAGCCTTTTAAGGAACATGCAATAGTGTGAAACAGGTTCGGCCCACACATCAGTAGTCACTTACTCTGTCTTCTTGCCGGGGTTGTTGTCATGCAGATCCAGTAAGTTCACCACAGCTTGACCCAGAAACTTGTCGAGCCCCACCTGAGCCCGGTGCATCGCTATGATGTACAGCGTGCAGCGGTCCCCGTTGCCCGGGTGGAAGAGCGGCAGGTCAAAGGAAGCCTCTTCTTTCCACACCGGGTCGACACATTTCTCAGACACAGAGGTAGAAAACTTGTCTTTGGCCACCTGGATGATGGCGTAGGCGTCGTTGGTGCCATTTTTACCCTTGGCACGCAGGTTCCGAGCCTGGTGCACCGTTACGTGGACACTCGTAGGGAACCACTGCTGGCTCTGGTCGGCCAGAGACATCTCCGAAAGCCTGCTAAGCTTTTACTAAAAGTTAATCCGAGTTGTCTTGTCAAAGAGCTTACTACTGCGGGCTGTTGGCTAACCTCTTGCTGAACTCTTGCCTACCTTCGCCGTCCTCCGCAGCTGTAGGTTTAGGTTACCAGGCTTCACTCCAGGAAACTCAGGTCGTAACGTTACCTCTTCGTAACGCTATATCTAAGACTCTAATAACACTTGAGTTGAGATAACACTAAGTTAACCAACTTAACGCTAGCACCGACCAACCAGGTAAATTACTGCAGTGCGACTAATTTCTTTACGAGGCTTTTCATAAAAACAGTTTCCTTGTTTTGCCTCCGCAGTGTAAAACACTTCACTTCCCTGATGTTAAGAGTTCCCGCCCATATTATTCATTGTGCTGCCTGATTGGCTAATATTTCAGTCCGTTTTTTAACTCCGTCAGTGATTGGACAGCGGCGGAGGAGGTCGTTGAGACGTCGCTGACCCTTGAATAGGCCACTGATCAGTTTATTCTGGCAAAAATGAATAGAAGACGTTAACAGGACAACAAATTACACTGTACTGAGTTCAGTGATACTAATTCAGCACTTAAAGGATGGAGGATCGCCCAAATGGTCAGACAAATGTATGGGGCTTCTTGAAAAATATTACTGCAGTAAAGCCACATTTAAAAACTATATCCTGTGTAGGAAATTAAATAACAATAGAAAATAAAAAAGCAGGCATATGGATATGCAAGTATACAAATCTCCTTTTTTTTCTTTTATGAGGATTGTTTTGGTTCACCAGAGCTGGTAAGAGGATAGTGTTGTTTGCAGAACCTGCAGGAACAGTATGTTCAGGTTATGACTGATGCAATTATGTCAGATGGCTTAAATGTGAACCCATGAATGCATCCAGTCATGATCAGGATGAAATCACTTCATCTTTTGTCTCTCACCGACATCTTAGTATCCACATCTTGATGTGTCCACCGGGCTTTCATCAAGATGGTAACCAGCAAATTGATTAAGAGGAATATTCCTTTAGTAGTTGATCATTACTGGGGCTGCAGTTAAGGCAAAATATTGAACATTTGCATTGTTGTTTATTGTAGGCCTGTGCAATATGAAAAAAGTAGCTTATCCTCCACAGACTCAATGTTTTAGTAGAATAACATTCAGTTACAGATAGAATATACTAAAAGCAGGTGTTCACAGAGATGAGAGTAATAACACCAGATGCATGAAGTACCTGAACACAATGACATCAAAATATGCACTGAATCACAAACAAGACAAATCTATCTCAATGTTTATATTTGTCAACGAGAGGTTCGATGCAAGTCACTGTCACGTGGAATAGATGATCATTTTCATGTGTACATCCTGAATACATCCTGAGCGGTGCCGATCAAAAAGCGCACACCTCACACAGAATATATGCTCAACAGACTGACCATACTAACACCCGACAGTAACAACAAACAGTATGTAAATCTATGGATTTCATGAAGACTTCCTCACGAAGAACAAAGGGAAAAAAAACAGTGACAATGAGCTGCATTTAGAAACACTATTTCCTGTTCATGTAATTTCCTGAATTGCAAGTGTATAAAATGGACTAATAAGCAGAAGTATGGCCAAGGGGCATTTGTAAGTCTACTCAAATGTGAAGGCAACATTCTGATTTACTTTATTTAAAAAGCTTATGATCTGCATGCTGTGATGTTTTTTTTGGTCAGGCCTCTGATGCGTGAAAAGTATTCTCTGGATACTCATTGAGACATTTTTAATACCAACACCTCTGAATAAATAATAGTGTGACAGATTACTCTTATGTCATTATGGGCTGGACACATTTGTCATTGAAAAACCTGCGAGATGTGTCAGACTTGCAAGACTGACACATCTCAGATCCCTGACAATAACTGAAAAGTGTCTCTGCCGCCCAGGAGGGGGCAGTCATTCCTGCATTAGACCAGAAAATGACTTCTGCTGGAAGTGAAAATTGAATCAAGTGACTAGGTAGAAAAAAGCCAATGATTTTCCCCCTCTGGTTTTTATTCCTTCTGAATGCATTAGATAAGGGGAGCTGTGTCAGTGCTGATGGGAGCTTAGCAAAACAAAATAAAAGAAACACTTTTAGCATATATTCAAAAGTCTCAATAGCTTTTTTAATTCACTCACAGATTCTGTACAGCCACAGTCATGCAATTGCCCTCCTATTGTCTATGCATACACACACACACACACACACACACACACACACACACACACACACACA
>NW_022280039.1:3113649-3122894 GCF_004355925.1 Anarrhichthys ocellatus
CACACACACACACACACACACACACACACACACACACACACACACACGCACACACACACACAGAACATATAAAAGCATGTATGAACCCACACAAACAATTACTTGAAGCAAACAAAAGGGTGAAAGGTTGTCCACAGATTAAATGCATACAGCTGTACTTTGGAACTGGATCATCTTGCACTCCATTTCATGCTATAGTTGATATGCATAGAAAAATCACAACTAAAACAGTAAAGCTTTCATTAGACATCCAAAATCAACATCATATGCCAATTCTAGAGATATCATGTAATTTGTGAAATGATTAAAAATAAATGAGTATCTTATCTTTGAGAATGACAGCAAAAAACCTGCCTCATTTTTTTTTTTTACCATTTCACAGCAAACTCTTTCAATGCTACAGAGGCAAAAAGTACCAGTTTAGCGTCCTGGATGCCTTAATGATTTGATATCTTAAATTATATAATTATTATAATCAAGAGACCATTGAAAACATAACCCAATCATTTTAGTCCATTAAGGCCATGCATAGAAGTTCATATATAAGTATAGGTTACACTGTGGTTTCACTTTTCCACAAACCACTCTTCATTCCAACGGAGCTCTGGGATTGGTCTGTGCCACTCATGTCCTGTTCCAGCTCGAGCGCTGTCTTTTTGAGGGTGCCATTCGGGGCAGCGGCCCCAGGCACAGTGGTGGTGACACTGTTCAAAGGGTAGGAGCAGCGCTTAGTGTCTCGCTCCAGCTTCAAATTGTCTCTGCTGGCGCATCGTCTCTGAGCGCCGTGCATGGCTGCTCTGCTGGCCATAGAAGGCAGCAGGGGGAAGGGTTTTCGACTCCCGCTGCTGCCTCCATCACTTCCCTCTGAGGGGCTGGTCGGCACTGACTGTCCAGGGCGTTTCCCGTTGGTAAGCGGGCTGGCCTGGTTCTCCGAAAGGCTATGGTGGATGCTGCCATTCTCACTCGTGGCCTGTTTGTGAGCAACATGTGAAGAACTGAGGTGTTCTAAACCATTGGGTCCTAATGCTCCCAGGCTGCCCCCACCACTAGCAGTCCTTAGAGCTTTGAGACGATAGTGACCTCTGCCCTCACTCCGATGGTGATACTGGCTGCTTCCTTGTTTAGTTCTGCTAATCACTTTTCTTCTCTGGGGATGCACTGGGGCTGCAGAGTTAATAATGGGCAGAACATTGTTTGTTGGCTTGGTGGTGTTGTCAGCACTGGTGCTGGTGTTGTTGCCCACAGGGGCACGTGAAGTGTTGTTTGGACTGTCTTGTGCCACCTGCAACAGGTTGGTGAGCTTGGAGGGTCCGGGGCCCACACTGCTGATTCCACTTGGCGTGGATGATGACCGCGCTGATGAGGAGTTATGAGAGTCAACTGGTGGATGGCAGTTGATGAAAAGTTGCGATCCCTGCTCAGAGGTCTGCACTCCACTCCCGGTCGTGCAGGTGTGCGTGTAAGTAGACATAGGATGAGAGCGGCGGTAGCCTGGACAACATGCCATCCATGAGGCCTGCACATCCAGACGTCGAAAGCAGTGGTGTACCACCAGAAACACCCCCAGAACTGTGGCAGCAATCCCATAGAGACAGCTAAACAACAAGCTAGTGTGCCCTGTCAGCCACATTGCCATGGCTCCACAACACCACAGAACCACAAACAGGAAGTGGGTTGACACCAGCACCAAGAACTGTGTCTTCAGCGAGTACTGGTCCTCTGGCACGACAACAGGGTTCATAGGTCCCACCGCTGAGTCTGTGGAGAGGAGGCTAGTGCTTCCTGCCAGTGCAGGCTGGCTTTCAGTCACAGGAGTGGACAGGGTGGTTCCTGTGCATTCTTTGGCCACACGGTGCCTCAGGCGAAACACAGTGCACAGGAAATAGATCCAGGTCACCAACACCACTAGGCCAGCAGGGACAAAGAAAGACCCCAGACTGGGGCGCCACACCAGCCAGCAGCTGCAAGAGGCAGAAAAAGAGTCAGGAGGGTCAATGCAAAACAAGGACACGTCTGTGTGTTCAACATAGTACACAGAATTATTCACTTCAGCACCAAAACAACACAAAGTAAAGGCCCAAATGGTTCAAGAAAAAAAAAAAAAGAGAAGCACTTACTAAAGGCTGTTGTCGCCGTAGTTGTTGACATTGACAGCTGCAGTGATTCCACAAATGATAAGAGGAACTCCACCAGCTATCAAATAGAACCTTGAATAATAGAGAAAAATATATCAAACACAAGTTCCCAGCTGCAGTTTGAGAAATAAGAGCAGTTCTTGTTGGTGCCACAGGATGCTGTGTGACCTTTGGCTGTTACAATGTTTTTAAATTGTCCGTGTCATTTTCCTTTTTCTGTTTTTATGTCTCTCTGGCTGTCTATAATCTGAACAGAGCTGTGTGATCCTTCACTCTCATAGTGGGCAGAGTGTTACAAGGGTCAGTATAGGCTCCAGAAGCCTGGGATTTATTGCAGCCTGGTCCCGTGTGACTGAGTGGGCAACAAAGGGGTAGCGGGAGGGTCAGCGAGGTCAGTGTATGATCGCAGCTTCAGGATCACAGGGGGAGGAGAAATAGAAGGGGCTATTTGAAAAGACAGTGCACCCCCTGAATCATCCTGCTCAGATTTATGACAATCCCTCTGCTTCTGTTATGTTGGTTTCATACATTCCTCCCCTCCCCCACTCAGAGTTCATACTGGCTTATAGCTTTTTTTTTGCCTGACAGCAATACTCTGTTATGTCACTCCAAGGTTTTCTCAAAAACAGAGGGACTTTAGTTGTTGGGCACAATGACCCACTTTGATGGTGCACAGTTTGGGTGGCCGTGCAAAAGCCCTACCGCATCTGTCTAAAACATAAACCATATTGACAGCAAACAACAATCTCACAGTGCAGGAAGTGGGTGAAGGTGAGTTGTGGCTTGCTCACTGACCTGAGCATAGGTCGCTGAGTAGGTGGAGCAGGAGACTCTCCCTCGGGCTCCCGTGGTATTCTCCACAGAGCCTCTTTGTAAATGACCCTGGCACTGACTCCAATCCACAGCAGGGTCGACAGCGAGGAGTAGTGCAGGGCGATGCCCACCTGTCACATTTCACAGTCAGGTAAGACATCAGGCTTAAACACGCCACTAGTAGAAATGAGGGGACTGTATAAACGCATTACTTACTGCTTGACAAACCACTGGGTAGCTGGTCAGGCTTATGCCTCCTGCGTAAATGGCCGTTGTCATGGCGATGTGAAAGCAGGTATTCAGTAACGTGTGCCAGCTTTTTCTTGATATGTGAATAGAACTGCAGGGACACAGAGCTAAACAATCAGGAAAGGAAGCAAATAACAAAGAGCAGCATAAAGTCATTTTCAGCGTAAACTGCAGTACCTGTGGTGTAGTATGTGTGTGATGATGATGGTGAAGAGGCAGAGGAGCAGCACTGCTGTGCAGGCATAGACCACAGGGTGGAGCACCCTTACAGAGATGGGTGTGGAGTTGGGGAAGTCAGGCACCTCCTAGAAACAAATCACAAGCAAGTCCAATGAAAGTCTGATTCAGCCCTGTTGATCCTGGATGAATGATACAGTACATACTCATGGCTACCATACCTGCAGCACAGCATAGTTGCTAAGCAGAGCGCAGCGCATCGTGGAGGTGCTACTGTCACTGTGGACCAGCTGACAGCCCTCCTGGCTCCAGCTTCCTTGCTTCTCCAGAGAACTCAGGCTCCACTGGGCTGCCACAGCATCAGTACCAGGAGACAAGTGGCGCAGCGACACCCAGATGGGCTCTGATTGGTTCCACCTGCTGCAGCCGTCTGTCAGAGAAAGGGGGGGGGGGTAATTGAACTGAGATATCAGTCACAGATACTTTCATATTTTTAGATATTAGTCAATCTGAGATGTCCATGCGATGTTCCCTCAGCTTGTCTCATTTACTTTTTTATTGCTTGATGAGTTTCTACTCTCAACATCCCTCAGAGACTGTGATGAACTGTGCTTTTTATTAGTAGGTGGAAAGAGCTAAAATCAAATCAAATTAAGTAAATTCCTTCATCTACAAAACTAGCGCTGCTGTTGGTAGAGAAAGTGGCTTCCTGCTTCTTCTTCAATAGATTTAAAATACCAAAAAAAATTTTGATCCCGAGACGTTATTGTTGATGTTATAGATAGTTGACATTCTGTTCAAGAATTACGCTACATAGTCGTAGCACTTAAAATATTCTGACATGATGTCATCTTACACGGCCATCTACAACAAGAATAAAAAAGGTGCAAAAAATGCTTAGCGTCTTTTAATCTGTATTTTTGAACAAAGGTGGTTTCACAAAATAAGCTGAGAGGCTTTCTCACCTAGGCCAACAAATATGACAGGAGTGTTGATGCTACGTCGGCGAGAGTGTTCCCCAGTGTTGCTTGAGTTCCCGGAGAGAGGGAAAAAGCTGCCGGTTCTGAAGGCTACAAACTGCAGCTTACAGTCCGCAGGAGCATCAGGAGGAAACAGAGTAGCTGGGAGAGTCACAGAGGCCAGGGCTACTGAATTCTGAAGAAACAAAACACAATTTTCATACTGAAATCCACCAGTACACCTTGATGACTGTGAATGCAGATACGATAGGTTAATGATGGCACAGTATGCAGTAACAGTAGCAGCGAGTGGACACAAGAACGGGTGTTCACACCTTACCTTTAAGGGAAAATTGTTGAGGGAGGTGTTATGGGAGCCGGTGCTGCAGCGAAAACGAAGCGGCTGCTCATGAGTGGACTCTGACGTGTCCATTCCCAGGCTGCCAGTTAAGTCCTCGCGACGCTGATAAGCAGTGCAGGTCATGCCAGTGAAGTAGGCTGTTCGAATGAAGTGGGCCTCCATCACAATGTTTCTAGACACCTGCACGTATCAAAATCAAATATAAATGTAAAGATTGTTTCCATATATTGTCATGTCCTCTTCAGTCATCCAGACAATAGAATACGGCTTACATTTCGCTGATATCATTTCTGGACATTCCATTGTTTTGCTGAATTACATGGCAACATACATGTATTTCCTGTTGTTACAATGAACTATAAACATATTCAGTAAGATTCTCTAGAAGCTCTACTTGCTCTGTTAAAAAAAGGAGAAGTTTGTGAAGAGATTTAAAAAAAGGTTTCAAAATGTGGGCTGATAGTCCCTACCATGGAGAAGTCCTGAGCATGACTGTGTAGCTGAGGCCAGGCCAATGTCTCTAGAGAGTAGACTATGGAGCTGCAGGCTCTCTTCTCTCTCTGGGAAAGAGCGAGGATCTGGTCATCCACCTGCATCACGTTGCTACCCATCTCGACCAACACCTCTGACAACTGGAACACACGCACAGAAATGTTACGATAAAAGGATAGTAATGTAATATACACATACTTGTATATAGCCATTTTAAATATGGAATGCAATCTTTCTCACCTCTCGCAACTGTTTGACATAATCCATAAACTTCTCCATCATTTGCGCCACATACAACACATCCACAGAGTCAGTGAAGCCTGCAGCCTCCAGGGTGTACGTGCGCACCTGATGAGCCAAAGTGACAGCATTGGATGCATTGATGGGTCTCTGTGAAGAAAGAGCAAAAAATGGGGCAAGGTTAAATACATAGTGTTTACTGAACAGGAAGCATGTAATGTAGTAAACCTAAGAGCTACTGACCAGGATGAATGTATGCAGGACACGGGTGATGCCATTAGTGTAGTGACAGTCTGAATAGTCAGCCTCCTGCCAGTTTCCAGAGCGGTCACAATGTCTGGAGGCTTTTTTCTGTTCAATACCTCCCTCCATAGACAGGGAGGGGTAACGCAGCTGCAGGCAGTACTGATGTGAGGTGATGCCTGCCAGAGTTCTGGGCCACCTGGGGATTAAAACCATAGAAGAGTAAGACCACTGGATCTTTACACGTGTACTAATAATTACTGTAAGTGTAACTAACCTGAACTCCCCACGGTTGTTGACAACTTTATCCTCTGGACAGAAGGAGGCACTGTTCTCCAGCACCAATATTTCAACACTGCGAGACGCATTTCCCCGCCCAGTAGAAACCACACACTCCCACTCTCCCTTGGCCTCCACATGTACGTTGAATAGAATCAGCTCACTGGATAAAGAGGATAGAGACAGCTCATTATAACACACTATCGCCATATGCTCCATTGTGTGTCTGAACTTGTTAAACATTCATCATTTTAAGTTCATCAGATCATTCAAATTAGCATAGAGGACGAAAGAGAGCAGTCTGATTGCTTGGGTAACTCAAGTTCCTGTACCTGGTGATGAAGGTGCAGTCATGCAGCACACTGTTCTCCAGCTGGACACCCATCTCTGGGTCAGAGGTCACCAGCTGACTATTGTGACGCCAATGTAAGGTGGTGATCTTGTCCACCAAGGCGGCGGTGCAATGGAAGGGCAGCCGATCGCCTTTGAAGACCACCTGACGCTGGGACGGCAGCAGTGACAGGGTGTGCAGCTCCAGAGGACCGTCTGAGCAACATAGTGGGAAAAGACGGAGATACGACCGTTACACATCATCCCTCTGAATTATTTCTGCTGCACTCTCATTACTCAATCTCAGCTAAATGTTTCAACAGAAGCCATTACAGGTCTGCTGTTCTGGAGCAGATTTGATGAAGACAGCACCAATTCCGAAATGCAACCCTCAGGATTAGTTGTCAATACGGCACACTGATACTTTTAGTAATGTGTCCCTGCTGAGCTGCTGGGATTCATTTGTTTCAATCCAATTTGGTGTAGTAATCCTTAAAAATACAGAGATGATCTTTTGCGCTGATATGAGTCTACTGGCATTGTTATTCACAAGCCAATGTTCTCTGAAACAAAGCGGTGAATCGCCTCAATCTAATGCCTCGTTCTAGCCAGGCTCTCACCACAGCTCAGCTGACTTTCCCTTAGTCCACGCAGGGGCTTTCCCCTCAGGCTCCTGGGATAGGCACACAGGGTTTCGTCCCCCAGCCGGGCTGAACTGCTGCGAAAGAATCCTGGGACCCAACGCAACCCGCAGTCACATGACAGGTAGTCTGAGTTGAAGTTCCTGGAGAGAGAAGTGATGGTCATTTGTCATTATTCTCACTCTACCTGGCTCAGATACATTATATCTTCATTATAGGATCAACATATCATACCTGTGCTTGACAAAACAAATACTTAAAAGGCTTGATGCATATTTGTCAAGTGACAACAAATGTTGAATTACAGCCACCCCAGCAATACTTCTGTTACATATCACAGATTTTTTGTTTTTTTTGCTCTGAAATGAATTGACTGTTTTATGCAATAACTGGCAGTACCATATATTAAAATCAAGCTACCCTATGGTTGTATTGGAAATATGTGTATTTCATCTACAAATAATACATAAAATATCCAAACTCAGACAAATACGTGTCAAATAAATCATCATTTCTAAATCTTTAGTTTTTCTTCACACTTGAAGCCGTAGTGAAAACAAACCCGAGGCAAAATAAAAATTACGTTTAAATAAACTTTATTTTTGTCAAGAATATTTTAGTCATATATGGTATGCTGTGAGGGTGAATTTGTTGTGGTTTTAATGCCGACATTGTCTAATACTCACACGAGCTTGAGGGACGACAGCTCCTGAAACACACCCGGGTCCATGGTCGATACGATGTTGCCAGAGAGGTTCCTAGCAGTACACAAAACTAGACATGAACTCCATAGCTTCCACACAATGCAGAAAGTAAAAATATTTTCATCGGATCTGTCTCTTACAGTTTAGTGAGATTGGTTAACCCCTGGAACATGTCTGCAGTCAGGCAGCCAATGCGGTTGTTGGATAGGTCGCTAAAAGTGAGAAAAGACAAAGGAATGTGTTGGTTATTTTTGAATCAGGACTCGTCACAGTCACAGATTGTGATATCTTGACTCTTTCAATGCCCATGTTGTTTTTGTGATATCAGATCAAACGCTACATATCCGACATAGAAGGTAAGACCGCGCAGGACCTCCTTCCTGGTCTTGTTTATGATAAAATAAATAGTGATTTTCCACAGTTAGAAAGCTTAGAAAGTTAAACATGAGCATACACACGCTCTTATCTCTACTCCATGGGACCCAGTAAAGGTTCATCACTGATGGGGTAAAAGCAGGGCGCCTGTCCTGCCATCCACCTCTGAGTGTGATGTATAGCCACAGCCAGAGAGGGATCTGCTCTGTTGCGCCTCTGACACTACCCAGTAGAGAGCTGTCCAGAGCATGTGTTTATCTCCCCCTGTTTGTTTTGAAAAGCTCCAGACCTTGCAGGGAAAACACAAGTAGGGGGAGGAGGGAAGGGGAGTCACGCGGTGCAGCCCAGACGACCAGCTGCGACCCACGCCACAACCAGGCCTCTGTGTCCAAAGACGCAGTGAGCGAGCAGCCGTCCTCTCACTTCCAATGTGTGTTCCAACGTGTGAGGAGAAACGGCGTGGCCCTGACGTTTCCACCGTGGCGGACGCGACACACTAGAGACGATATTGCAGTGGCCCCGCAAGGATCGGCAGAAACACTTAGTGAAGGAGGCCCTTATTGTCACACTAACACCAGGAGCTCAATATAACACATGACATCTGCCATTAGCTGCCAAAACAGTGTCTGCTTAAGATGTGAGGGGACATGTGGGCCTGTCTCTTTCAACAACTACTGTTAAACGGTTAAACGGTATGATTAAAAAAAATCTAAAATGTGCAAAATTTCAAAGAACGTGTTTGAAATTTCTGTTAATATGTTGCTGCACTGAACCAGAATCACGTTAATGTCTACTTACAGTTTCCGAAGCTCAGAAAGACCCTGGAAGGCTCCAGGCATGATGGTGCTGATTAGGTTGTGCTTGAGGTCTCTGAGGAGAGAGAAAATATTAGGTTGATGAGAAAATGCATCGAAGGATAATGATGATATGTCTAAATAAACTGTTTTACATTTTGAGAGATAGCACGTTTGCTTCCTCTTCCTACCAGCACCTCTACAGCTCACTAATTAACATCTGATATTTTGTTTGTTTAGTCCGTTCAAAAAACAAAATGTAAAAACAATATAATCAGCCATTTTGTTACCTTTGAACAGGGCCAGGCTAGAAGTTTCCCCTTGTTTCCAGTCTTAATGCTAAGCTAAGCTAACCCCCTGCTGGCTGTAGCTTCAAACTTAAGAGAGAGAGAGAGAGCAAGAGTGGGAGAGAGAGAGAGAGAGAGAGAGAGAGAGAGAGAGAGAGAGAGAGAG
>NW_022280039.1:3122904-3155346 GCF_004355925.1 Anarrhichthys ocellatus
GAGAGAGAGAGAGAGAGAGAGAGAGAGAGAGAGAGAGAGAGAGAGAGAATCGATCTTCTCTAACTCTCGGCAAGAAGGCAGATTAAGTTGCAGTATTTACCAGAAAGTTAACACTGAGACTTCAAGACAAGGCTTCTCTAAGTTTAAGGGGGGTTGACTGGAGACACATTTCCTAAACCTGGCTCCTCCAGTGGGAAACAGCTGGGTATTTCTGCACACAGATAGGAAATCATATCCCATCAGCCACCTGGGTTTGAGGCTATACCAAGATGCAGGTACTCGACAAAATAAGATATTAACCAGATCTAAAATTGCTGGTCATTTTCCTTCTTGTTTGAAAGACTTCTTGTGACAACGTTGGCCATTGGAAACCATGAATATTCATTTCTTGACCTGCCTTTGAAGATCGAATTTAATACTATCTGCTGCACTTTTATCCACCCTCTTCCCATTCAGCACCCACACCCATGAGTTTAACTATTCAGCCAGATGCCCATCGCCATCAGCTAACCTGCATTAGATTTTGAATCCAAGACGTTTTCTTTTGTTGGCCAGGAGGGAATAGCGAGGTTAAAACAGGTCAGGAGACGGATGGTTATCGGCAGGACATAGCCGCTGTT
This sequence comes from Anarrhichthys ocellatus, assembly GCF_004355925.1. Classification (NCBI taxonomy): domain Eukaryota; kingdom Metazoa; phylum Chordata; class Actinopteri; order Perciformes; family Anarhichadidae; genus Anarrhichthys; species Anarrhichthys ocellatus. Next base: position 3,123,525 of record NW_022280039.1, read on the forward strand.
GGTTGGAATGCGATCCGTGTTCCTACAGCATAAAAAAAGCCTGCTCCCATTGGACCGGTCACAGAAGAGGATTTCCTTCCAGGAGCTCAAAAAAAATAAATGCCGTAGCTGCATTTTTGTCTAATTCACTTTAACCCAAGAAGCCACTTTGGTAGGCAAGACCTCAGGGGACTTTCTGGTTCTTTTTCCCACCAAAATGATCTGTCACTGCTGCTCTCGACCACGCTGCCTCACACCAAGTAGAACCTCAGGCATCTCTTAACCATTGTCTTGTCCGCTTTCCATGAGATGAGCGATTTTGATCAAACTAGGGCAAGAAAATTGTTTTAGAAAATAGCTTCCAGTAAATAATTATACTGTGCAGCATGGCTGTGAGAGAGTCAGAGATCAGGGGTTTTGCTGTTGGTCCACACACTTGCTGAGCCATCGTTTATATCTGGATTATAGATGGGAGACAGGTTATAATGATGGAGCAAAAGCTATCTGGCCTCAGTCCAAAAGGCTGAGTTCTGTTGTGTTTGTCTCAAAGCAGAGAGCCTTGGACAGCTCAGGACAGCTCTTTGAGTGCATGCCAGCTTGTCACTTTGCAACAAATTCACAGCTTTTAAAAAGGTGGAGACATTTCCACCTCTGTGATTCTGACAAAAAAATCAGCTTGGAACTAATGTGTGTGTGTGTGTGTGTGTTTGACAGAGACCAAGAATACTCTCCAATGTGTGTGTGTGTGTGTGTGTGTGTGGGCCTGTCACAATGTATGTGGTAGTCTTTGTGTGCCTATGCGTCCCGCTCTGAATGTACAGTTTCTGCATGTCAGTAGCTCTATAAGATTTGTTAACCAGAGAACAATACTGTAGTTTCCAGTCTAAGTGTCCCGGGGTTCATTAGTGCAGCGATGAAAGATGAGGCCTGCCCACTATTTCCACTCTCTGATGACTGTCTCTTCCTCCCTGTCTGTCCTTTTCACACTCATACACACATGCTTTTGGTGTGTAACACTGACCTCCATGTATACTGTAAAGGGATTAAGACAATCCTACAAGTAAGCAAGAACGCATGAACACCAAATCCTGATTAGGTTACTAGATAACAATCTCACTTTCAAACCTCATGTCTAAAAAGACTGAAATGTGCTGCATGTTTCTCTTGTCATATTATCTATTGGTGATATCATGTACTCAAACGCTGCTAATTCCAAGTAAGTTATTTTATGACCAAAATTTAATTGTGCTTTTTCCTTTGTGATCAGTGAACAAATAGGTTTGTCCTCATACTGAAACATACTGCATTGTTTTAATTTTAAACACTATTGTACATTTCAATTTTAACAATACTGGACCAGATCTCAAGACTGGTTATTTTTTTATCTCATACCTGTTTGATGGTAACTATTTAAGTAATTTTTCTGATGCAAAATGGCCTGCAAGAATAACTGTAATGTGTTGTGTATCTGACCAGAAGAAACAAGCATGCACAGGAGCATTGGTTTAGCTATTCTTAGGAGACATCACATTGGGTTACATTCTTTGCCTGGACATTTACGTTAAGCTAAAGCATGCATGCATGGTCCTAAATGAGCTGCATAGACTTTATTTCAATGAGAACCACACATTGGTACATGCAACTGATAGTGAGTAGATTATAAGCACCTAAAGCTTTCTGAAGATAAACCTTTTGCCCAGTTTGATAAAACCAGCCATCAACAACCAATAAATAAACAACTATCACACACCTTTATTTTCTACAGTCTGCTCCTTTATATCCGGCTTGATAGGTCACAGTGCTGTGTGTGCTTTGGCCTGAAGAGTATCAGCAGTCCACTTCTTCTGATACACTCTCTTATCACCAAGTTGGGGAATGTGGAGGAGCTCACCACAGCCAACAGGACTTGAAGCACTCGCCAAGCGCTGAGCCCTACACCATAATCCAGGCTAAATCTGTGCTGCAGCCCCTCGCCACTCGCCCACACTCTCAGATGTATATCCAGCTTTATTTCAAACCTACAGTACAGTAGCTCAAGCAGGCCTCATACTGAGGCGATGACTTGTCTGTGTGCCCCCTGGAGTAGACAGCGCCCTCCCTGACAACAACTTCACAGCTCAGTGGCCTCGACACTGATGACAACAGCTGTCACCAACCAAGAGGATAATAGCAGAGACAAGAAATACTTCAAAGCCTCACGCTTGCAGAGGATGAAAATATCAAAGTTGAAAAAGTTAGAAGTTGCAACTTGTAGCTATTACTTTTTCATTATCTTCAGTAGTAGCATACTTCATTAAAAAAGGCTTCTTGATGCGTGTTGACGCATCATTATTCCTCTTTGAGTTATGCTTTGTAAACTTGGAAGTGCAGTGCTTTATCCTCATCGCCACATGTGGCCTGTGTAATGGGGTTGCGACAGACTCAAGCTCACTCCCAGCCCAGAAGGGACCATTGTCTGCTGCCGCTGGGCCTAGAAGCATGCGGCTGCCATTAAGAATGTCTATTCCCTCCTCCTGATCAATGGGGCTCGTCCTCTGCCATTCTGAAGAGTCATTTCTCTGTGGGTATATGGGATGAGCACCTGGGCCCCATGCAGGCTGGAGAGGAGCGACGTGCTTGTAGGGCAGCGAGAGGCTAATAATGAAGACATGGTCTGTAAAGCGCTCCAGACGTAGAGTGCTCCATTATCAGGAGCACAGCGACAGGGACTGGAGTGCTCCACTGACATTGTTCAGGCCCTGGACCCGGAGGGAGCTGGGAAAATGATTGAAGCCAGGGAATGGCCACTCATTATCGCCAGACTGGAATCAAGAATTTCCTGTTTCTGGAATTTTTAATGACATTACAGTGCCAATTTATATACTTAAATCATATTTATATCTAGTTGCAAATGTATGTAAGCAACTGCCTGAAGACAGAAAGAGATATATATGTCTATAGATGGATTATAGGTTTGTTGTGAAAAAAAAGCAAGGGGGGGGGGGGTAACTGGCATCTTGGTTCCTGACAGAGGTCGGTGGAGACCATTTTTGTGCAGCGTGTCATTTCCTGTCTGGTTGACGTCTCTAGCAGAGGCCCTTGCTCGTTTATTTTTACAGTTTCCTTTTTTTACTAGCTAGCTTTCCCCTGTAGGGAGGGGCAGGTGGGTTAGGGGTTTCAGTACTGAGCAAAATCATCCCTGTGTATGGCCCCGCATACCCCACCTCCCTTCTCCTCAACACACTTGCTCACAATGGGGGCTCTGTAACACTGGCCCCAAACGTACTCCTGCCTTCCCCCCAAAACAGGAAACCGGGATCTGCCGAGCTCTTGTTTTTCTATAATTTCCTGCTTTGCTGCCCCTTCCCCAGATTATTTTCTTTATTTTTTTTCTGGTTTTCTCCCATATTGGTTATACCTAATCAACTTGTTATCTGTGTTCATCTGGAAACCAATTTCTTTGGTGCAGCCATGAAGGTAAAGGAGCATAAACAGACTATTACATTCATAACACTGCTTTCATTTGGATTACTATTGGACACATACTTGAAATTTCCTGTTAAACCTGGACAATCACCACCTGGTCATCTCCGGCCATTACTGTACTACGATTCAAACGAAGGCTCTGCTCATGACCGACAGTAACATAAACTGTGGACCTAACTGCACAGAAATAGTAATATACACTTTTATTTGAAGTGTAAAATGTCCTAAGTTGATTATATGTTTCTATAGTTTGCAGCAAGACGAGCTGGATATTATTCTGCCAAGGAAAACTTTGGAACCACGGACTATTATTGACTTCAGTTATGGCTTTTGGAGCAGCAGAGAGAAGGGGGCGATGCCCATTTTGGCAGCTCTGTTGATTTTCTTGAGATCTACCAGCGAACCAAAGAAAGTTTAAGATTTTAATGGGACATACAGTACATCATAACATTTGTCAGATGAATGAGGATTCATCTGTCAAAGGCAGCAAAATGCTATTTCCTTTCTGTTGTTACACTGATCTTGATAATATTTATGAAATAATATTAGTTTTATTTGGTCAAAGTGGGTCATTTGATCTGAAAGAGCAAAACGTTTCATAGATCATCTTCACCAACAAGTTACTAGACATAGAATTAAAACAATGTACACATTACAACTGGGAAGGAAACAGGAACAAACGCCTTTCATTCAAATTATCAATGAAAAGGCAGACTCAAGTCTGTGAGTGAATTTTCCGCCAGTAGGTGGACTACAGCATGTAGAGAGTGGGAAGGGGGAGGAACATCGAGAGACCCTGTGAGCTGGGAGAGGGGAGATGCAAAAATAAAGCAGAAAAGGAACACAAACGGAAGTGGGGGGAAGTAAGTCCAGAGAAAGCTTAAGTTCCTCTGGAGGAAAATGCCATTGAAACCATATCAAGTTTGCCGAATGAGAGTGCGAGAGAGTTACTGGCGTATAAAGTGTACAATTTGGTAATGGACTTATGAGGGGGCTCACTTGCTGTTTCAATAAACCCCCAGAGCCATGACTGAGCTAGGCTTGCAATACAAAACACACCCCGTTCCTTCAGTTTATCTGAAAGACACATCTGGAGTCTATCAACTCCAGCAGCACCCCCCTTTCTGTTTCCACTCTCCAGCACGCTTAACCCCTTCCTCACCCGCTCCACCCCTTAATGTCATGCACTCTCATTAGGTGACTGTTGCCTAACTGGGGGCCAAACAATGACGTTTGCAGACAAACATACTAACACAAATGTTACATTTTTTTTTGAGGGAGACTTGAGACTCCCATGTGCAACCTCCACAGCTGGCCTTTGCTCTCTTCAGAATGGTGGGCTCCTACAATCTGAACCTTGTCTTACCCAGACTGGTCTAGACAGGAGGGCTCCTCGCCATCGCCGCACATTTTGCACTGTTTTTACATGCTATAATGCTGCCCACTTCTGCTTTGTTCCCACTCAAGGTAATTTGCTTAGCCTGGGTGGAAATAACGTTAATCTCCCACTAAGAAAAACAACCCCAGATTTATATAAGACAAACTGCAGGAGTGTGCTTTCCTTCCCTCCCTCCCTTCGTCTCCCTCTCTCTCCAGCCACCATACCATCTTTAGCCATCTTGGCTCCACTTCCCCTGTGTCAGATGGTAAAGTTGTTTAAGTTGGACAACTTCCTAACCCCAGCTGCTCAGAATGGCAGAGGCGATTTCAAGGTTGGTTTCAGAGAGGCTCAGGCAAAGACTGAGTGGCCCGTCTCGACATTTTATAACAGATACTATCAAGTGAAAAAAGTAATGAATTAGCCTAAGCATTCGTAACCCTAAAGTGATAATAGTGTATATATTCTCTATCACGCAGACATGCATATAAAACATCTGCACATTCTCATGCCCTGTGTGACTTTCAGTGCAAAATTTCCCGAATGCTTTTTGCTCTACAAGCAAAAAGCACAAACAACTCCTTATTTTCTGCTGTTGAATGAAGCTATTATAAGTCAACAGGAGGTTTTTTGATAATCTTGCATGATATTTCCTGTGCATACTCTTCTGTAGCGCAACAAAAGTAAAAGTGCAGTCATGTCAGGTAGATCCATACTTCATTTCAGACTCCTTTGTTGACAAATTCTATCATGCTGCCAACACCTTTGAGCATCTAACCAGTTCTAACCACAAGCCTCACTCCTGGCTTTCAGTCCTGTTCACTGCAGGCGACCTACTGCTCCCTCATCCATCATCATCGCTGCCCTCTGCTCTTCCTCTCTGCTCCCTCTCAACCGGTGGGGTGAGCAGACCTGATAATGAGCGCCCCTTGTGCCCCTGCCTGCCTGTCCTGTGTCCCATGGTGCAGTGGGGCCCAGTTGGACAAGCGCCAGACTGCCTCGACCCTCTCTTTGCTCATTATTCTCATTACCTCGCCTCAAATCAGCGCAGGACAGGCTGCTGGGATCTGTCCACAACTCATAAAGGTCCCGTCTCGTTAGAGGGGCAGCCAGCGTCGGCACAAAACAGGAAGGACGTGCAAAGAGGTGGAGGTACTCAAACAGGTACACAGGTACATTATAGAAGGCCTGATGGTGCGTACGCATATGTATGTGACTTATTTTGCATATAGCAAGCACCGCCACAGATGGCAGGTATGATTCAACTAGTGTTTCATCCCAAAAGCTGGAAAAAATGAGGTATTCCAAGATCCAAATGTAGCTGTTGGATGGCAAGCCATTTAAGAGAGCTACAAAAACACAGTAGTCCAGTAAGAGGGCAAAAACAAACAAGGCTAAATTGCTCCTTTGCACTTGGGTGGTTTGGCAGGTTATGAAGGCAATAGTGGCTTTGAGGAGGTTTGTCCCAATGAAAGGGCTAACTGTGTAGATTGCTGCACTGTCTGGCCCAGGCCTGGAAGAGGGTGGCCCGCTCGGGAGCCGTATTCTCCAACTAACAACGGCAGGACAGACTGCATTCAACTCTGAATAGATGTCTGGTGTGAGCGCGTGGGTGTGAGTGTGCGTCTGCTGAGAGAGTTACCAGACTCATTTGAAACGACTGGACAAGAAGCGAGGGTGCCCATACTAGGAAACACACTCCGCGTTTCAGTACACACTTGAAGTCACAACAGAGATGGACCAAGAGTGAGAGTTGTGCAGTCAGGGAGCAGACTGTTTATCCTTGTCGCATAGGGGAAGAGATGCAGTGTAATTCCCTGATGTGTGTTTACTCAGCCCTAGTGGGCTGGCCTTTGATTACAGCACTGACCACATAATATGAGTAACTGTTCACAACTGCTCTAAACGACAAGCACATGTAGACGATAAACTGGAAACAATGAGAGGACCTGAAGAGCGATGGCGGGCTGAAGAGACAGAACAAAACTGAGATCTCACAGTACGGACAAAAACTCACAGTTAAACCTTAAACTGACTTCTATATGCATCCCTTCAAGGCCTTCCACTGAAACGGTGAATTTCAATGTGGCATTTTTCACATAGGACAGCAATTTTAACCATGAGCTCAGATGTAATTATAAGCTGTGCAGCGCTCAATTAAAGGTTGAAGACGTCAGAATGAGTGAGCAGACCTCCACCGCTGTGTGTCAGAGAGCCAGCAGAGGTTGAGGCAGAGGAGTGAAATGAGGCCTGCATGATTTACGTTATGTCCTCTCCTCACACAAGTATGTGTGTGTGTGTGTGTGTGTGTGTGTGCTGTTTGTCTGCCTGTTCTGTGTCTTTCTCGCAGGTCTTTTAGCTATAAGCCTGCAGGAAAGCTCCACCCTGTTGCCCCCTGCTAGTTGTATCACTGCTCCAGATACAAGGGCCAGTTAGTGGGTAAGCTCAGGTTACCCGAGCCACCTATCCTACGGCGCTACACGGAAACCTGTCTGCACTTAAAAAAACAAGCAACATCATCTAATTTTACATCAAACTTCAAGCTACAGATCTTCTTTGACTTTTACTTTCCGTTATACTTGCACACACAGGGCCTCAGTGTAGTGTCTTCTTGTCAACAGCTTTATCAACGTCTTTGGTGCAAGACAGTTGAGGTGAGAGCCGAGAATTTGGCCTTGGAACTATTCACCCGTGGTGTTCACATGCCAGACATAACAACGTCAATTTCAGCAAATTTGGCTTTTATTCTCGACTGGCATGTCTGGTGTGAGCTCCAGCAGGTAGGTACTAACAAGCTAACAACTGCAGCAAATTACCATATTTTTCTTTCTTTCAACATTTTTGAGAGGCTTGTTAGCTTCATGGGTGGCAGCTCTGAGTGGCATGAGGAACTAATATCCCTTCAACATACCCACCCCCTCCCTAACAAAATAAGTATGTCTGCCAGACTACAGTATCCAGACTGAAGCAGCTCCACGTGTGTTATTAGCTACCAGGACGCCCTATAAAGCTTTACTGGGATGCTCTGTAAAACAACACCTTGGTGGGAAACGCAAACTATATGTAATTCACACATCCCAGGAGTATCCCAGGAGCCTGTAGCTGGTAAATGCCAGTCTTGACCGTGATTACTGTAAATTAGACCAAAAGACGTATCATATCATACATACTCTATCTCTCTCTGTATTATCTCCTGTTTGAGACAAGCCAATGTCCCCAAGCTTGTGTAGCAATTGTCCTAGTCTGGACGTGGTTTGAGCTAAATGCTAACATCATCATGCTAACATGCTCACATGGCAATGCTGACATGCTGATGCAAAATATGCTCACCATCATGACATGCCAACATTTGCTGACTAGCACTGGTCCAAAGAAGGCAGCTTGAAATTTTGACTTGATGATGGTGCGCAATGAATGAGTTAGGAGATCACAAAATGAATATAATGCATCTTGATTGTAATTTATCTTCTGGGGACCATGGATGTCTGTATCAAATAAATCCATCCAATATTCGTCGAGACACTTCAATGAAAACCCAAAATGTCAATGTCATGGTGGCGCTAGATTTACAGTCAGGGGATCAACGGTCATTAGGATTCATCATCTATGGATTAATGGTCGAGCAAAATTTCAAGACAATCCATCTCATATTTGTTGAGATATTTCAGTCTGGACCAAAGTGTTCGACCGACCAGCCGACAGAGCCATGTATTGTGTGGCTAAAAAAGAGAGGTGCTCTGTACTCTCTTCTCAAAGGTGGCAACAATTCCCATTGTGGTTCTTTTCCTGTTTGTCAACAGACCTGCCATTCATTCATTTCCCCCAGAAATGATTCTGTCTATCATCTGTCTCACATGCCATGCAAAGAGATTACGATGCTAAAAAGGAGGGCTGAACTGTCTGCGAAGCTGCCAACAGGCATCTCTTTCCAACGATCTCTTATCTTGACCTGAGGAGTGGGGCTTACCTGATAATGAAGGACTGAAGTGTAGTTATATGAGCTTTTAAACATAACTATACGATAGCCAGTCTGAGTGTATCATCCTCCCTGCTGGACAGAAGCCCATGTTTTCATAGAAGTGCATGAGTTGCTCAGATCTTACTGATACCCTGTCTGTATTTCTCTTCAAAGGCGCTGAGGCTAGCTTAAATAACAGCTCACACATGGATGCATAAAATATAACTCATTTAAACAATAAACATGACATTGTAGCATCTGAAGAAGTGAAATATTCATAAAAGATGATAAACAGTAGGCTACTCACAGTTTCTCCAAACCGTAAAGTCCAAAGAATGATCCATTTCTCAGAACTCGGATTTTGTTGTGGCTCAGTATCCTGTAAAAAAGAATCAGTGTGGTTAGAAATATTCCCACTGAGAATAAATTGAAGCATATTCTATGGCGCTGAGTTACTATCTTGGACATTAGCTTCACGGAGAGTTTAGGTTTCAGTGAATGGGTCACAAGAGGAGGATAAGAGCCGAGGGAAATGTACACTCGGTGCTGCAGTCACACGCCATTATCCTGACCAGAGACGTTAGCTTAAGATGTTTCCAATTAATGTTAAATACAGAATGGGACATCAAGATTAGGAGGGAAGCTGCAATCTTGATAATCCTTTCGCATACATTTTTACATCAAAAGGATGTCTTTCCACATCAAACAAATGGCGGCACAGGCCATGTTAATTAGCCCTTTCCCTACTGGTGAATCACTTGGCTTATTGGGCTCTTATCAGACCTGAAGGCAGAGGAACACAAAACACACTGGAAGTAAAGTTGAGATTGCTGTGTCTGGCAAGGGATCATGGGAAATGTATATTTATAGTAATCACTTAGCTGTGAGGGACTTGCCATTGTCAAAGTCAGTTAGGATAGACCTTTCCTTTTTAAGGAATGGTTTGACTTTTTGGGAAATACGTTCATTCGCTTTCTTGCCGAGAGATAGATGAGAAGGTCCATACCAATCTTATGGCTGTATGCTAAATATGAAGCTACAGCTAACAGGTGGGTAACAACTCCACTGGCTTTCTCCACAAGTAAAACAAAATAATCACAAACACGTAAAAAGCTTACTGACATATTAAAGAGTAACGTAAGGCCCCCTGAATTTGTCTTTGATGATCTCCAGCTTCATATTATGTTACTCTTGAACAACCTCTGCCGGGTCTTTTTCATAACTGTCCAAGAACAAAACAGCATCCATCACTTTGTTTGAGTCCTTGTGGACGGTTTTCATTTTCCAGCCCAGCCTCCTACAAAATATTGTGTACTGTATATTAATTTACTCTACCAAATACTATTTGAAGAAAACATAACTGCCGCCTGGAATGCGTTTACTGGCAACGTTTTTTTTCAAATTCAGGGGGTGTGATGTTGTTGAAGGGAGGAGGTCGGGGAGGATGGTTGGGCCTACGAAGCACATAATGTTGGCACCAGAGACTGGGGTTTGCATTGTGCATCCCATGTGTTGTTAAGTTTAAGCCACTAAAGTCCCTTTGATATTGCAGATTTCTTGTGTATGAACATGATTTTCGGGAAACAGGGTTCAACGTTTACGCAACCTTCCCTGTGGATCTACAGACCTGCCGACGTCCCCACAGCAAGAGCTCCGCGTGCAGCAGGAGCCCTGCTCCGGCGACAGCCCGCCATCATTAACACACCCTTCGGTTTCACATCATCTCCGCCTCTACCACACGGTGCTTATTGGGCTGTTTGCAACATTAAGTGCGTTCTTAATCGAGAGAGTGGAGCTGTGCGAACGCCTTTAAAAGTGGGAGCGGACTGTGAACAGTCTGTGAGATTTACAGATTCAGCAGCAGCAGTCAGCCCCCCCCCCCCCGCTTCCTGCCACATCAATAAAAACACCGCCTTCAGCTCTGCACCTTCCAACTCACTTAATGACCAGATTTAATCATCCGGTTTTGGTATACAGGGACAAAGTGGCCTGACTTACTTCTTCACTTCAGTAACTTTACTGACAGCCACAATTACCAGGACGAGTTGAAGACAGAAAAGGAGCAAACAAATGGAAAACCAACATGGAAAGTAAATCTTCTGCTTCTGGACACCTCAGTCAATATCTTCCTACAATTGTCTTCTAAAATTAGAAACGAGGGAAATAAACGGAGAGGCAATCAAGAGACGAGAGCTGCTCCACTGATAATGACTGTAATGCTGAAACCAAGGCCACTTTTACTGTTTTACTGCATTTAAACCACAATCATCTGTATTTTAGGATTTGCTGTGAAAATGTACAGCATCAATGGAATTACTATCACAAACTCCACACTCATTTCCAAATTTGAAGCCTCAGAAATTGACAGCCTTATTTTTAGCTTCAGAAACAAAATTAAAAACATGTCATGTTCACACATCCACACTGAATTGTTGAAATAAATCACAGTTATTAAATCAAGACCTTCTTTAAAGTGGTTGTGAGGCAAGACCAGAGTTAGTCGTCTTGTGGTGTAGCCTGTATTTGAACCTATGACTTCTGGACCTTAAGGTCTCTCGCTTGACTTTGGGCACAGTATCTCTCGTGTAAACTGGATGCAGCCCTCGGACGAAAGCTACAGAAGATCCGGAAGTGCCGGAATAATTCAATACAGATAGGAGAGGAGAAAGTCACATCTGGCAAACAAGCAAGCCATTTAATTCAACGCAGCCAGTTTAGATACAGATTTTTTTTGACTAAACCTATTAAGCAGAAAAAAACCATTAGTCAGGGGACAGTGTGCATATGTAATATTCTTACAGTGTGCATATGTGTGCATAATTCTTCAGCGTGCTGATATCAATGCATTTTCAATGAGAACAAAACACATAGACCTCATTTTATAACCTATACTTGTGTTTATTTGTATATTATATATAAAAAATTAAATTCACATGTGGCATCCTATCACAAAAACCCACATTTGTCTCAAGTCACGACATTTCAACACACCATATTTCAATATGCTTGCTCCTCTGTACACCACGACTTGAAAGCTGACTTTCACAAATAAACAAAGACCACAAAATGCGCTAACTGAAAGCCTCCCACAGACAACAAAAGGCACAGATTTTCCTGGAACACAGGGGACTTGCAGAGGCTGGACACTGGTGTATAATCCCCCAAGCCTGATGTTTGGAGCACAGTTGTAGTGAAGGACATTGTTCTTTCATAAACAATACAGAAAGTACAACTCTGAGAAAGAGAGAGAGAGGCAGAACTCTGTAAACAGACAGAAATAGTCAGCATTCCCATCAGGCTAAACAGGAAACCCAGCCAATTAGCTGTTTATTCAGAATCCGGTTTCAGAGGTCAGGGGTTGTAGAGGGAGCACTTCCCGGGCAGCCATCAGACAGATGGAGCAGTGTCTGGAGGCAGGTGATAGCTGAGGCATATGAGAGTGCGTCACTTCATCACCGGAGTATACAAAGGTTACCAGAGCTTTACACGCAAAGAAGATGAGTAGCTTCTTAATCATAGAGGTTCACTACTTGGAGGCCTAGTGTCTGCTCTGTATTGCTACTGAGGACTTACTGTAACCAGTGGCTTCTTTTTCCTTTTGCATAAGTGACAGATCAAATAGCAGATTGAATTAATCTGCTTTCAAGAGCAATAACTGTATGGTGCATGGCACGACAGTGTGATAACTCAGTCCAGACTGGGGATGGCATCTCTCATTCACTTAACCCTTTCAGACCACAAAGGCCTCTGAGAAATCAGATGGGCTAATTTAATCTAATCTAATCTATGGAAGAAGAAAAACAACAACAAACAACCACCAGGGCCACATGTCAGACTCCAGGATCCCATTCACTCATTTCATCTAATCAAGTTAAATGAAGTTCAAAAAGCAAGGTCATTTGAAAAGAGTCAGGTCAAACAGAAGCACAGACACCAGCCCTTCCCTTGTGTTAAACAGGGTCAGTAAAAGCACAGAAGACATGGAAAGCAAATATATATCAACACTTCACTTCATGTGCTGCTGGGTTTTATATTGCCTGAAACTCTGAAGTGAAAATGAATACATACACGTCTCAAATTTCAGAATGGAATTGTGTTTTACACCAAAAGTTCAAACAATGAAATATCTTTTACTATGACATATATCCGAAGTGCTCTTATACATTGAAGAACCCCTGCATCCCCTTAACCCAGATGTTGGCAGAGATCTATCCAAACAAATATGGTGTTTTCAAAGCAAACTTGATCTATTTGTGCAAACACACGCATATGAGAAATGCAATTTCTTTTGGTACATAAAAAGGTACGACTGCTACGAGTATGCTTGATGTGCCAGAATCAAGTGCTTTAGCTCAGTGTTAGCTTATGGTTTTCCTTGGTGCGTGACAGAGTGTGAAAAAGTAAAAACCATACAAAGAGTCTTGTCTAGTTAACCACTGCAGCTCCTCCTTGCATCGTGCCACTCACTTTGTTGGTTTGCTCAATTTGCTTCATAAACCCACAAAGCCTTTGAGGGCCACACAGGGGCAAATCGTATTTGCTCACTGATTTACTTCCGCTCTTCCCACTGACTCCTAACTGGAAGCGAGGCTGTGTCGCTGTAGCATACTGCCTCAGGTCTGGGGGAAGGCCGGATGTGTGTGTGTGTTTGTACAAGTCCGTACCTGTGTGTGTTGTAAACTGTAGCTGTCTGTCAAAAAGCAGCATGCTTCCAACAGCTGCTTTTGGTTTTGGGTCATTGTCAACCAATCATTTCACTGAGGAATCGTCTCTGTGGTGGAGCTGGGAATGCTTGCTGTGCGGTGTATGACACAAACACAGACGGCAGCTGAACAGAGTCCTTTCAGCTTTCCAGATTGCAGCCTGGTGCAGAGGGACAGTGAGAGAAAACCGTCCTGTCCTAACCACAGCTAGAATGCTGCAAACCCAAACTCAGCAGGATGTCCCGTTCGCAGTCGGCTGTCACCAAAGGTTTCGTGTTAATATCTTTGCACCCTTCATCCCTACTAGACAACACTTCAGTCTTGTTTTTTTTCACAAGTGGGAAGCATACAGGAAATGCTGCATCCTGGTTTGGCATTTAGTTCAAGATATGAATGTGATACATCTGAGTGAAAAGCACTGATTCCAATTGGCCTCTGTTGCCCTGTAAATATTCAGGCATGCTGGACTCAGACAGTGAGCTCTAGCTGCAGGCCTCTACAGCAAACCCCAAACAGAGTAAGAGTCTTAAGGAAGGATTTATATTTAATAAGAATTCATCTGCAGGCTAAACTGCCTGCACTTATTACTATGTATTATTCTTTTTAATAATATCTACGTTTCATTTTGAATACAGAGAATTTCTGCAGCATCACCAGCGAAACAACTGGAGCTTCTGCAGTGTGACTGGATGTTGGTCATTGATAAAACAGTGTGCAGAGTGCCGTTTAGACGCTCCACCTCATGTCCCAGCCCCGAGCGTTGATCAAGCGCTTCAAGGCCAACAGAGATAGAAGGACGCAGGTTCAGCGTGATAAAGACAGTCAAAACAACCCGATGGACCAGTGTGTAAACATCATTTAACTTTGGATAGGTCTCTTACCCTGGAGGACCACACGCAAGGTGAAAGACAAGAGCCCTTGTAAGAGGCTGGTAATGTGCCATAAATCTAGTCCCAAATCGTAGACCAATGGGAGCCAGATAATGAGAGTGCTTTTCAATGAAAGTCTCACAGCGTTCTTATTGAATTAAGCCTGGTTTAATTAGCATGCTGACTTGATAATGCACAAGCTGGTGTGTACAGCAGTGCTTAAGTTCATATAAATAGAAAATAAAATAATTTAGCCTAGAGGGAATTTTTCTTAGAAGTAAATAAATTCTGCTGAAAGCAATACGATTATGCACTTTTACAATGACAGCACAGCATTGTGTGTGAGCACTTTGATTTGTGTATGTTACAGCCGAGAACACTTTCATACAAAACCATCAGCGTTTTACTGCATTTTCCCTCTTTGCTTTGAGCAGCTTTCTTCCCACCAGAGTTGCATTTCAAGTATCCTGGCTGTTCACAGAGGAGAACTAAGTGGACATGTCAGCATTTCTCTTTATATACACATCACACACATTGCAATCGGAATAATGAGAGCAGACGTAGTGGATCAACAAAATATTGGGGTTGAACCAAAACGATGGATTAAAAACAGTATTACTTAATTTGTCTGTTACCAGTTTTTCCGAAGGCCGATGTAACTCCATCCAAACGCCAGGTCTAATAGATCAAAAGCCATTTTGACATTGCGCTGCAGTTCAGGCTCACAGACACAGAGCTGGCCTCAATCAAAGAGTTTCATTTCAGAGTGAGTTATAAGCTGAGGGTACGACTGTAAGAAAGGATAATATAATCATACCTGTGTTATGACTCCAGTCTATTTAAATGTTGTTTGAGTTAATTAATGGAATACTTACACATTTTTGTAAAATATATTACAATACAATACAAATATATACTTTCAGCCGAGAGTTAGTTGAGAACAACAATAACTCCCCATAAAACCACAAATTGTTTTTACACTTTTGGTTTTTTTTTCAAATTAAAAAAGTGAGTTACGGCGTGTTAAGTAGAGCGCTTTACAGGTGCTGGTGGGAGGATTTAGTTACCCTTTTGGACAGATCCAGTCTGGCTGTTTCCCAGTTTTCCTCCTTATGCTAATCTATCAAAAATAATGGGGTCTGGGGTCAAAGGTAGCGCATGTGATATGCAAATATTTGACCCAAGTCTAGAGGTAAACCAGCTTCAAAATAAATAAAATGAGTGCAGCATGCACTATTAAGTGTATTCACATTGAGTTAAGATATCTATTGTATGGAACTTCTTTAAAAGTTTCAATGATAGGCAGCAGTCTAACACTTACACACAACCCCTTGCTGAGTCGGGGCTCCTGCGGCGACAGACTGGCAGCAGTAATTAGTGTGGACCTTCATTAGTGGCTGAGAATTCTGGGTCATGACATGTCACAGGATGTGTGTCTATGTGTGTGTGTCACTGGTTCATGCTCTAGTCTGATGGTAATATGGTGCATACCTTTTGTTACAGGATTTCACAATCATGAATTAAAGACTTTCAACAAATGTATACAATATGTACGCATTACAAACTATGTTTCCACTAGAGGTTGATATATTTATCGGTTTAGCCAATTAATCAGCAGTGAAAGGAGGTTTTACAAACTAAATGTTGGGCATAAATGCACAACAGACTTTAAATTATATTATGCTATCGGATTTTTCCTGCTCCAAACTATCGTTATATTGGCCTTTGAAAAATCGGTCAACCTCTAGTTTTAACACAAATAGGCCTTGTGACCTGACATAGTAGCTAATTCACGTGTCCCAGTAAACCATGTCAGTGTGACGGTGAGGCAGTGTGCACGATACCGGGAGCCTGAAACAGCTAAAAGGAATAAAGCCATCATTGACTTTATTATTTACGCCTGTGCTTTTGCTAGCGGTATTTGTTGAAATGTGTTCAGTAAAAGAGGCTATTGGTACTACTACTGCTGAATGCCTGCCGTAATAAAAGTTGGTGGACTGCGTAAACACCATGCACATCGATGGTAAGTCCAAACCAAAAACTAGCATATCTCACACTTTGTTTAAAAATGTTAAATATGAAGAGATTGTTGTTTTAGTCTGAAATTGCCTGTGCTGTGATTCATTATAGTCGTTTTTCAGTTATTTCAGTAGTGTCACTGTATTTGGCAGTCTGGAATCCAAAGGCATGAAATAATCTGTCGTTAAATCTGAATGGAAGATAACATATTTTGGGTGAAGTGTTTAATTTAGTCTCTGGTGTCTGAGGTTTGGCCAGACAAAGTGTGGCTTTTTTTGTGTTTATAGTTTTGGGAAAGTAAATTATCATTTCGGGAAATTTGTGTAAGTGGGCTACCACAAAAATGAACAAAAATTTCATATTGGCCAGTCTGTTTCAACCAACCCCAATATAATGAATGTGGGGCAGATGGTTTGATCGCATAGTATATATTTGCTACTGTGCTGGTTGTGCATGAGATGATAAATTAAATTCTCATTCATTTTATGGTATGAAAATTATCCAATTTAACGACATTCCAGTTCCCACATTCGTGATTGTTGACAGTTTTTGTGTCAGGCTTCAAAAGCCTGCATCAGTTGAACCCAACCCTCGCCTCTCAGTCCCTCTCTTGCTAATGGACACTTTTGCAGAGACAAGAAGGGGAAGGTTGAGGGAGGAGGAATGAAAGAGAGCATACGCAGGGAGATCTCTCAGACTGGGAGGTGGCTGTGTCATCTTTGTTACAATAAAGTACTTTATAAGAGTCCTCCAGACTGCGGCCTGCACTATTCAGCGCTTGGGTCTGTCCAAATAGCTTAACCCTTTCGTTGTAAAAAGATGGAGAGCCACCTAGCCGGAGGTCCCGGGAGCCCCTTGCACGCTGAGCCTGTCCTCAGAGAGTCACGGCACTGAGTGCAACAGAGAGACTAAATGTCCTCGAGCACAACAGGCACTTTAGCAGCAAATGCATGTCAAGATGTGAATGTGCCCATTGTGCCCGACCCACCGGAGGGCTTATAGCAGCCACCAGGGAACGCTGCCAAGCTACAAGCACCATTTACCGCCTGTCATGGAAAGGAGCATCCATGTAATTGCATGCAAAATGTTGTTTTTTTCGTGAAATCATTTTTGTGAAATCTGATTGAGTAATTCAGTCATCAAACAGGGAGAGGAGGGCAAGAGCAGCCACATTTAGGAGTGGAAGAGATTCTTGTTATACATGTTAAAGCGACAAATACATGAGTTGCATTACTTTGCTTTACTTTTTCCTGCCTTGAGGCTAGATAAGGGGAGTGAGCTCCTGCATTTGATATGTGCAACCACTTATTATAGAGTATACTTCATTGTGCTTGGGTTACCAGGCTGGGCCAGGGAGTAAGGCTTTGTGGTTTGTGGTTGTGTGTCTGTGTGTGTGTGCGTGCAGATTTTGGTGCACAAGTGTGTGACCTATCAGATTTATTTATACGGAAAGTGTGCATATTTAACTCAACGTTTGCATGTGTGTGCACAAGTGGTCCGAAAACTACTGGTCTGAAATTAAAATCTGGGTTTTTGAAATGTCTCTAATTAGAGAGGGGAGGACTGAAGCCTATTTTGAGAGATGTGGCCATGCACGCCCTTCCCATATGTTGTGTGTGTGCACAGGCAAAGGGGCTAACAC
This sequence comes from Anarrhichthys ocellatus, assembly GCF_004355925.1. Taxonomy (NCBI): domain Eukaryota; kingdom Metazoa; phylum Chordata; class Actinopteri; order Perciformes; family Anarhichadidae; genus Anarrhichthys; species Anarrhichthys ocellatus. Next base: position 3,141,538 of record NW_022280039.1, read on the forward strand.
ACACACACACACACACACACACACACACACACACACACACACACCCAGTACACACCCAGTACACACTCTTGAGAGGAAGGTCCCCAACTTGGAGTTTGTCTTATTTAACACAATTCATTGAGTTCTGCTAACAGGAACTGTCCATGAAGTGTGTTTCTCGTGACATACACACTTTACTAAAGTTGGACAACCAGTGAACTTTAAAGACGTAAACAAGCTGCTATGAATATTAGCAACCAGAGAGCATGCGTTGAAATACCGCCGCCTCACTATAAAGCTGTAATAAATGATTGTAATATTTAGAGTCAAAGACAAGTCAAATTGGAAAGTTTATGGCTGCAGAGCAGGACCACAATAGTCAGTTTATTCACTGTCTAAAGTGTTTTTTTACACATTTAATGAGGCAATTTAGAGAATTTAGCCTTTTCAGACAGTGAGTGGAATGTGGTGGATGCCTGGCTAACATTGTCTCATTGTTCTGTCTCATAACCAGCCTCTGTTTTTTGCTCCTGAGCGAAGACTGCTGGGAAAATCAGATTGCTTTTACAAAGGCTGGCTTAAATCTTTCTGTCCCAGATACTCTCACCGTGTCTTTAAAAGCATCTGTGAAAGGGTTTTGTTTGTAGATTATTTTCTTTCTGCGTGATCGCAGTGTATTGACAATCCCCAAAACCTCTTTACTGCACGTCAATCAGTTTTGGCACCAGAGTTTACCAGAATTTATTAGACAGTGATGGGTCACGTATTGTAAAAAATATGGTAAATCCACATGCTTTCCAAAGATTGACTTGATTTCAGCCAAAGGAATAATTCATACTGGGGTTTACTAAATCAGCAGATTTTAATAAAAGCTTATTGCTTTGTTTCACAACTGACTCTGTTCCTTTGATTGCAGCTGTAAACCAACTCATCTTTACAAAAGGAACAATAGTTAACGCCATGTTAGTGACAGATTTGTAATATATTGTCGTTCTATGTGACATTAATAGCATACTCAACATTAAAATGTTTTGGAGCGATGATAGATACATTACAAAAATGATTTGTTGTTGGTTGTTTTACATATTATCGGATAATTAAAAGTAACCACAATGTACATGGATAAACTAAACTAAAATTGGAAATGCAAGTACCTTTGCGTTCATATATTTGTCCCTTTACAGCCAATGTAAAACTGGTAGGTAAAAAAACTGTGATTGACTTGACCCTTTGTTTTATGATACAGCTAAAAAAAGTTACTTTCTATCGATAGATGTCTAAAAAAAGCTTAGCGATAAGCTTTGCATAAAGACTGGAAACAGCTTTGTCCAAAGACTTTATCTACCAGCAACTTTCAAATGTACTTAGTAACATGTTGTATTTGTTTAATAAGAATACAAACCAAAATGCAAAAACATGAAGTTGAGGTTTCATGTGGAGTTACCTCTAGACAGAGCCAGTCCATTTGTTTTGTACTGTCTTTATGCAAAGATAAGCTCAGCTTCTCATCTAACTCTTGGCAATAAAAGCAAATAATACACACTCCCAAAATATCAAACTATAGTCTATAAAGAGCTTAAGTGAAACCAAAACGTGTGGGCTCTGTTCCAAACTTCATTCAAAATCCCATTTACTTCCTCGTAACATAACCTAGATGGACAGTATTAATAAAAACCAAAAAAGTCTAATGTTGTTATTTTCTCAATATTGACTTATTTCGTATTACGTCGGTAACAATGGCTAAAAACCCGCATTGAAGCGCCGTTAATGAGAGTTGTATTTTCTTTGTATGCTGACAAATTATTAGTTTAACGTTTTTAAATCATTAAGGTTTCAAATTCTGATAGCAAATGCTGTTGGGTACCACATTGTCTTAAAATATGGATACTAATCTCTGTGAACACTTTTCACTTTTTAAGAGACTTATTAGAGAAATGTGGAATGAGAATAATCAAAAAGTAACTCAGGAGTACTCCAGTAGATGGCTGCACTATTGTCACGTATTAGTTCTCAAGAGAAAGAATATCAGAAACACTAACACACACACGCACGCCCACACACACACACACACCGGCCACAGGCATTCCCACTATAGACACCCATTATCTCCGTCTGTATCCATGTGTTGTCGACCCCGAGCAGGAACTTTGGGGGCCGCTGTGGTCAGATGCAGGGAGAGGGAAGTTAGCGCTGGCAAAGAAAAGTCAAAGTCAGGCATTTTTGGAGTAAGATAAGAAGAAAGCAATGTGGAAGGAAAAACTAAAATAACAAAAAGCCACTTGGGGGTATGAGATTACTATGACAACACAGCTCTCTGTTTTTGCTATGTTTTGAAATATCGCAGCCTTTAATCAACAAACACAACGAGGTGATAAGTGAAATACGCATTCATCATCCAAACGGGCGTCAGCTACAGTACAGCCCAGTAGGTGTGTGGAGATGTCCCACTCTACTCATGTTCCCTTGACCTCCGAGGGCACAATAAAACCCGGGGTTTGTGTGGCATTGGCAGGTGCTGCAGCTGAGTATGAAGCCCAGCGTATCCAGTGTCGGGCCTTTGTTTGCCTTTTTGATATATTGCTGACCGCTGCCCCACCTAACATGTGCAGAGGGGAGCCCGCTCCCCCTCCTCTCAACACCTTTCCCCACATAAATAAACCCTATCGCTGCAGGAATGCCTGGGGTAAAATGCTCTATACCGCTATTGGAATTCTCTGGACGCTGATAAGATGAATGTTTAGGATGTTTCATAGACATACTCCCATCTCAACACATACTGACTCACAGACCCGACATAAACCACTGACACATCTGCTGGCCCTTTGTTTTCCGTCTGCACATGGGCCACAAGTAAGAGACCGAAGATGTGAAATAAAGGGAACGCAGATTCATATTGTGGCCAATCGATTATACTGATGAGGTGAGTTACCTTTGAGTGAAGAGAGACACAGAAGACTCAGTAAACAGACGGTGTGAGGATCGGTTGTATGGAACAAAAAGTTAATACAGGAAACTGACAAATGTGGGTTCAGTGTAAAGACAAGGCTGTCCTCTCCACCAAAAGCTCCTGTAAGGACGCCTTAAATAAACACGTTCAACCTCCAAACCTTACCAGCGGCAGATTAAACTTTGTTGTGTGGAAGATTAGGGCTGGACCATAAGTCAATAGGATAATGTATTGTCTTTCAATGAAATGATATCGTGATTAAATCATACACTGCAAAATCAAACAAACTCAAATTTTTCAGAAAATCTGATTATTTTTGCACTAAAGTTCTTTATTAAATCACAACAATCATAGTACTTTTCATTTGTCAAGTATTTTATTCACACAAAACCATGTGGTTATTTCATATAGACTATTTAATTACCAGAAAACATGCTGTATTGTGATAAATACCATCATCGATGAAATGACCTATATCGTGATAGAACATTCTGGCCATTGAACCAGCACTAAGTTAGATAAAACAGTTCTCATGAATCATTGTTATTTGTTGTCTCAAATAACGTCATCAAACGTGCTGGAGGAATAGGCTGACAATTTGCTATCTTAATGAGACTAAGATCAGAAGATACCATTCTCTATAATAAGAGTGGTATCAATCTTCTCATCTATAGGCAAGAAAGCAAATAACTGTATTAACTGTTGCTTTTAAGAGCAAGCTTTTACAGCAGCACCTCCCCAGTAAAAACTGGAACTTTTACAACTGTTCATTTACAACAGTGAGCCTTATACTGATATATATTACTGCCCTAGTTGAAATATTTTTATCTTGAACTTTGGACAACCAGCCAGCAACTTCCACATACTGGGATCAAGTGCAACCGGGCAGGGAGCAACTGTCTTGCATTGCAGCTGTTTTGGGTGAGGGGGCATCAGGCCAAGGACAGGCATGCTGACCGCCCCCCCCCCACCCCCCGCCCCCCCCCCCCCCCCCCCCCCCCACCCTGAGCATCTGTGCCCACTCATTCAGGCTGGCACCCACTGAGCCGAAGCCATCAGTCACTGAAAATTATGACAACAAAATACGCCACGGGAGTACGGTTTTGACTTGGGTAAAAACCACAAGCTATGAGACACCAGCACGTTCACACATAGACTGCCACTGTACATTCTCTTCATTTGCCTGCCATCCATTAAAACACAGCTGCCAGCACACAGCGCTGAGAAAGGAATTATTGCTCTGTGTATTTGGAGGCTTACGGCTGAATGTGTGTATGATATATGTGTCCATTTTTTTCCATCACCAAAATGACAAAAGTTGCTCTTTCACACAGAAGACCAATAATAATAGAGACATGGAGCAATGCCTTGGAAGTGAAGCTATGCCGCTATGCCTTTTCTCTCTCACCCCAGTGTCGAAGATCTGTTAGTCAGGGGCTGGGGAGTTTTCAGTCTCCAGGGGCACATCCCTCTGAACCGCCTGCCAAGCTTCTCCTCTCCCTCCTCCATCCTCTCTCCTGCTCTGCTCCCTTTCTTTGTTCCCCTCTTGGTTCCCTCTTCTCACTTCTTCTACTCCTCACGCTCAACTTTGTCCTTCACTTCAGCCTCCTTTCAACTTCCGTCATCTATTCCCACTTGCCCCTCAACAACGGCACTTTTCGCTTTCACACTCTTATCTATTTCCTCCTCTCTACCCTTCCGCTCCTCTTCCTCTCCCAGCTCCTTTGCAGCCGTGCATAATTAGGCCTAAACACTAGCCTGCGCAGGCTCACATCTGGAAGGAGTTTGGACATGGCAGTTTCCTACCAAGACGACTAAATATTTAGGTTGAGAGTTACTGCGTGTGGATGAACTCATGATAGAGGGGGTGGGAAGGGGAGAGAAATGGGGAGCTGTAGATAAAGAAAAAGAGGGAAAGTGGGACAAGAAGACTGGCGATCATGGCGGAAGGCTGAGAATAGCAGGATGCATCATTAAACTAGTTATAAGTGTGAGTTTATAGAAATGGTGCAGTGTATAATCTGACACGCAGTCATGTAATCAAAGTGCAGCACAGCATTGACGAGCCAAATGAGAGGTGATAATATTACTGCGACTGGTTGCTCCTTTATGGCTGGCAGGAACAACAAACAGCCAACTAATAGTTTTAATAAACAAATCCCCGTTGGGATTTCCCATGAGGCTGAGGGCCTCAGCTGGAATGTTCACAGGGGCCAGCTGTTGTGCATTACACATAGCAGCCGGCCCCGGAAGCCCTGGGCCTGGTGTCCTCCAGCCCTTGCCTGCTCAGCATGGAGGAGAGCATTCCTCCAGGCTGCCCCAGGAGACATGGACAGCGAGGGCTGGCTGTCAGGCCATCCAATGTGGGGAGGGACCGAGGTGGTGTAGGGCACGGGGAAAGCTCCCCTGCTGCACCTGGGATACTGTCCGCAGTCTCTGAACGGACTGAGGAATGTCAGGAATAACACGAATATCAACACAACTTCTCACATTCCACATCTGGAGCTAATGTCATGAGCAACGATGGGAGCACGGGCGCTTGAGGAACTCAGCAAATCTTCAGGAAAATGAACTTTCCAGACACCAGAGTTCCCAGGAAAGGTAAAGGTAAAATGCCGCATTATGGGTGGTATTGTTTGTTCCTCGTTTATAGCCTCGTAAAAGTGAATCAGAATGCTAAACATCTGCACAAAAACAACTCAACCAAAATGAGTAGATGCGGGGATGGAAGATTATCTTCAATCACCTCGACCACTACCACCCTAGCCTCTTTTTCCCCCTATGGTTTCCAGCAATGTGTTCCCCAGATGTTTATTCTGGCTTTATTAAGGAAGAAACACAAGGCCCTATAAATGGACTGCTGTCTGGCTTTGGCTTTCCTGGGGCCTAAATACCTTACTTACCTCATAACTCGCTGCAGTAGGGCAGTTGAACATGCTTTTTTTTATTGTGCGCATGTGCAGCTAGCATTTCTCCCACTGGGTCATTAGCACAGAGATAGAAACATACTGTGGGAATGAGAAACAACTTCAAGTCTGAGCAGCTGTGAAGAAAGTGGACAAAAACACCACCCAAAAAAATGTGTCACTGATAGATTGGTAGTCCATCCGTCACGAAAGATAGCGTGGTTTGATCCATTATGTGGCCCCTTTCAAGTTTTGTCCAGACACTAATTGAAAAACATCACACCAAACTCTCCCAGAATCAATGCTGTCCAGTTCTCATTCAATAGTTCAGGCTTTTTTTTTTCTCTCACCAGAATTGTGAGACAGGGTGTAACCGTATTAAAAGTAGCAGCCAACCCACCAGTAAATAGATATAAAATATTCAGAATGTGTTTTTGTTTATTCTAGTTTTGTAAGGCCAAGTCAGCTGGGCCATGTGCACACGGAGGTGTTGGTGGTGGTGTTGGTGGTGATGGGAGAAAGAGGGAGCTGAGATCTGCCTCAGAGTCAAATGTAAAGTGACAGAGTTGTGTCAAAGAGGCAGGGCCGTATGATGGCTACAGTCAGCCTGCCCTCTCACTGATCTTCTTAATGTTTCACAGAGAGGCGACACTCAGCCCTCCACTACAGAGTTAAAACTAGATCAAGATGTAAACTTCTGACCTAACAAGCCCTATTACTGCAGCAAGTCCTAAATACAGTTAAACCTAAGGTCATGGGTTCAGAGTCATGGGTGTGTGGGCTATGGTTGAAGCACTGTACCCTCACTTGTGCAAAATGCACCATCAAAAACTAAACATTTATCCAGTTAAATCCTTTGATACAACGTGGATCCTCAGCCAATTATAGTTCACACCAACTGTATCTATGGAAACAGCTACTGTCAGCTTAAAATTGATCATGATTAATTACATTTTTTTCTTATAAAATCTTTATGGGATATTATGGGAATACTGCTGAGGACATATATGACACCATAATGTAAGGTCACCATGTGATCTCACCACTCAGTGCCACACACACACACACACAGGCCATAACAGGCGGCTCATAATTCAGTGATACGATATTAGTTCAGTAGTTCATTAGACTGTTCCAACTCACAGAGTCACGGTCCTGTTGGGCAGCAGGCCGGCATCCGGAGGTTCAGGCAGCTCCTCTTTGCTGCAGCTGACCCGTCTCCCAAACGCCTGGGCGCCGTGCGTTTTGGACCGCTCGTCCGTGCAGCTGCAGCCGCTGGTGGAGGCGAGCAACCCGGGACAAGCCTGGGAGAGCCGCGGCTCGGAGGCGGACAGCAGGAGCAGCATCAGTACCAGACGCCCCGGCAGCAGAGGGATGCCAACGCCGGGCGTAAACATTGTCCTTCTGCTGGATCTCACCTCAGCTGCACCCCCGCCTCCAGTCATCCCATATCTCCACCATGAAGCTTTCGGAGGGCGTGAGGCGGGCACGAGGAAACGAAATGATCGTGGGTGAGGTCTTAAATGAATGGTAAACTTTGAGACCCTGCGCTCAACAATGGACACGCGTCATCCGGTCCTTTCAGAAATATTCAGCACCCTTGATTTTCCTATAGAGTGTCCCGTTATGTCATGGCAGCCCTGGCGCGCAACTCCCCTTGATCCAAATGGTAGAGAAATTCAAGGGATGCGTGAGTCCATCAAAATGTCTTCAAGTCCCATAAACAAGCGCAGAATTCTGACGCTAAAAGTTGGTAGTTGCATTAATTACCTTGAGGGATTTACATCACTTTGGAAGTGCCCAGATTACCGCTATCTCCCACTCTTTAATTAATCCAGAGGTTGATGGGATTCACAACTGTGCAGTCACTTCCACATATGAAGAAGTAAAGAAAAAAAAAAAAAAGTATATCCTCAAACTTTTGTCAGTTGTGTCGCTGCTTTTGAAAGTTTTCCTCAGTGTATCCCTGAGTTCCCCGTGTAGACTTCTCTCAAGCGCAATTTAAAATAAATTCAAACCGGGGAAAAAACTGTTCGTTCGGATAAAAAGTGAGCTGGTCTCGATCGGCTTCTGTGTAATTCCCAAAACCTAGCGGGTTTGCCTGCTTGCCTCTGTCACACTCAAACTCACTTAGTTACTACCCCAAGTGCGCCCATTCCGTCTGCGCTCTGGTCCCCGCGGTCCTAGCGCATACAGTCCAATAAGAGACAGAGAGGGAGGTTTCACGTGTGCTAGGGTAAACCCACCTGATGTCACTCCACACGTCTTCATCAAACTTCATGACAGTCCAGTAGGCTATTTTATGTATTGTTTTTTGGCCTAAATTATATGGTAAACTGCACAAAAACGAAACAAAAAAATACTTTTGTTGCAGATTTTTGCAGTACAAAAATATATGTATTTAAAATGTTGCATCTCCACATTTGTAAGAGAATAAAGACGTATTACCTCATCATCATGATGTATCCCTATATAGTTATTTTAAGAGAAAGACTGGCAAATTCTGTAAATGCAACAACATGCAAACCCTTTAAAGAGAAAACGTTTTGGAGCAAAGAAGAAGACCATGGATATTTGTTTGAAGAAATAATATGAGAATCTATAAGATTTAAATTGTTTCAATGCCATATTGCTGTTTTGTTGCTGATTGATTTGAATTGGCCTTTTCCATCCAGGTTGTAGAAGACAGGAAGGTCTTGATTTCAATGTGCGCCTTCATTGGGAGAGCAAACTAAAGTCATGAATGAAGGCTGAGGGTCTCTTGTGTATCGTGTGTTTCAACAGATCAAAAGCTTTTCATTCAATCAGCGGGAAGGAGAGGAAGTAAAGACTTTTATAGATACACTTCACAAGTTTCTATATTGTTGCTGCAGAAAGAGTTACGGCAGCAGAGAACAGTTTGAACTTGAGAATAAAATGAGACTGAGGTGTCATTACTGACCATATCGTAGATGGTAACTTTGTGATTTTTTTTTTTTATCTGAATGAGTTATAGTGTCATATTTTTCTAGCACAGAAGCAGTTGTTTTCATGTCCCCTTGAAGGTAATTGCTAACAGAAAGCCATCTATAAAACATCGCAATAGATACTTTAATACAAGTCTTTCTGTGGTGATGGCCACAGAAAGAGAGCAATAAAAGTGGCCTTACCTCTGAATGCAAATTAGTTCTTGCAGTTCTAACAAGCCAAACTAAGCTGCTGAACCGTAATAAGATCTGAAGCCCCAATTCAAAGTCAACAGAGTGTTATTTGCTTACCATGTGCTGTTTAACGTAGGTATAATTGAAGATCTACTGCATGTTGATACTGTTATGCCCAATAAATCAAATATTCTGTTGAAAGAATATCTTTTTTTAAATGTGACATTTCCCCCCCTGCAAGAATCACGCTCAGTCCAACAAATATAGAAGATCATATAAACTTCCTCAAGATCTCCTTTTCACATTTTTGCCTGTGTGTGTGGAAAGTTCCCAAAGTATAGTACCCGACTCCATGGACTTCTGTTTTAAAAATACTTCTTGATATACGATAGGCCCGGGAGGACGGAGGCTGTAGCGTTTCAAATCTGGAGAGTATTTCATAATATGAGAAGGTGAACCAGGAAAGCTTTTGAAAATGGACTTTATGCAATTGGGCTTGACATGTGTTCACTGACATATCCAAACTGCAGTCACCTCAGTCATGCGAGCATGCTCGGCAGTATAATGGTGCACTGTGCTCTGACCCGCACAGTGGACCCCGGGTTTGTTATTCCTGTATATGATACTGTACACCGGAGCAGGCTCAGAGAGCCAGCGTGATTATCGAAAGAAAGCACAAGGAGTGGATGGGCGCCTGCTCAGTAACGAAACAGAGGGCTGTTTATCCAAGCAGTTAAATAAGGCTTCAAGTACAACACCCCCCTCCAACTCCACAAGGCCCAAATCTCTCTCATCTGGAGAGCACAGTTTCCATTTAAAATGTCACGTCCCGAAACTGCACATTACATCAAATTGTACTTAATGGCATCCAGACAAACTTTAATGTCGTTCCAACATTTTCTCTCTATGCACCCCGCAGCCCCCACTCGCTCCTTATAGCCAAGCAGGCAATCTCTCCTTCTCCCTGTTCAACATCTGGACTGCATTCCAGGTGGGGAATTGAGAAAGGGGAGAATGTGAAGGAAAGGTGCAACGCAGAGGCTGAAAAAGCAGGACTGAGAAAATATCTTTGGGGAGATTTTGGTGGAAGTCACACAAGCTTTTGGGATGTATGACGACAGACGATACGTGAATTTGCCGTTTGATGATAGCTCTTGGGAATGTTCCTGTTGGTCTCCAAATCACACGTTAGAGCAGACGTCTAAAAACAAGAGGGCAATCTGAGATGTGACCCAGCCAAAGTGACTGCTGAGATTGAGGCACAGCTAAGGCTAGTGTTTCTGCCAGTGGATGAACAAAAGAAAAAACTTCCATCATGGAAGCAAACGCAAGTCACTCATCTGTTTCCGAGTCTTTCTTGACATCTAGTGGTGTGATCAGCAGCACACACACAAGGCCCGCCCTCTCTGAGACGCTCCGTCAGTCTAACCACTCAGTCCTGCGGTGAATGGTTCCAATTAACGATTTATTGCGACATTAAACCCACTTCTTCCACAGTTTATGAGGTTATCAAATCATAATGTGGTGCCATATGTGGTGCGACACCCTCTGTCCTCAGAGACCCTCGCAGCAGGTAAGGCCTAAAGAAAAACTCTGCAGTCCAGTTTTTAAATATATGCAAAGAAATTACATAATATTTTGTAAAAACCTGGAGCAATGCTGCCCTCTCTTGTTAGCAGAGTGAATTATATGAATATGGTTTATATTGATCTTTGATTCTAGGTGGAGTGCCGTTTGTTAGCATCACATTCATCATTTAGGAGGTCCTAAAAGACAAGTTATAACTCACCCTGCTAATGTGCTACCTAACTGCACTCCAACTGTCAAATGTTGGCGACTTGTCAAACCGGTCTTCTAAGAACAGGGATGTGTCCCCGCACCCCGTTGATTAATGCTGTAAACTTCCACCAGCAGTCATTCCTATGCTTACTAAGTATTTAGGTCAACCAGTCTGAATGACAAATCAGCTCATGCAACGATGAACTGGGAATCTGAACAGGAAGCAGATTGACAACTCCGGCTCAATAAATAGAGATATGGGTAGATTTTTTTTTTTTTTTTAAATCCGTGTAGTTTTTCTAATGGAGATGCCTTGCTGGCTGCTGACGTGACAATGTTCGGTTAACCAACTCTCAAACTTGAACATGCCTGCTTTTTGTTAAATTTAAAAAAAAGTCATTGATTGACTGCTGCGTCATTAGCCAACTACAGTACGTCATCATTGCACTTCCAAACTCATATGCATTAGTTCTTCTCTATGGACAGCATATGTTATAAGTCCATGTAACAACAGTCTTGTTTTTTTGACACAACAGATGGAAAACGTGGTCCGTTTAGGATTGGAATCCTAATTTTAGCTTTTATCATTAAAGTCCCCGAAGTGAAATTTTAAGAACTTCATTCTTACTCTGCAGTTTATTATAATTGTATTTATACATAAATGGATATGACAAATTAAATCCAGATAATTCACATTATATCAATTAGGCTATCAAATTCTCAGTACATACCTCTTGTTCGGTCAGCTGTTGATCATCAAATGTGTGGTGTACCTCTACACCAGCGCTGCCAAAACACCAGTGACAACCGTACAACTTTTTTTCATCTTAGGTTTGTTAGTCTTCTAAGATTACAAGTATTATTTTGCATGCCTATTTTTTATTTATTTTTTTTTAAATCTCAAATAAGGTCACATCTTACTACACACTGTAAGACATAGGGTTAACGATTTATTGTCATGCATTGTAATTGGGCCATTTTCACAGCAGACATTTTGTCAAGTCCCGGCAGGAGCAGCACAGCTGTAACTAAAAACTTTGATAATGGCTGCACCCCACTCCAGCGCCCTGAGATCATTAATGTAATTAGTTACACCTGTGTTTTACTGCTAAGCAGCAACAAAAGGTCAGCCATGACAAAAAAAAATGTCTATTCAACTTAAAAGACAGTTAAGTGAGTCTAATATTTGCCATCCCTGTATGGCAAAGGGACAAAAATAAGTCGATAAAAATACTTACAGGGCAGACATCACTACAAAGTAAAGACCCAGTAAGGATGTAGGAAAACGTGTACGCTTATGATTCCAACACAGTCATCGTCACTGAAGCAGCTTTAAGTTGTGCGATTTTATTAAGTGCCACAAGTAATGCGAACATCATAGTTTATCTCCGAGTACTGCTGCAACTGGACAGGTGTAGTATCAATTATTTTCACACTAAATGTCCTGTGCATACATTATGCATTTAAATGGTCTATATTATAGAATACAGTTCAATCACAAAAACATCAAAAATAGTTGTATATATTCAATTCATCTATAGTCCCTCATAAGCAACAAAACAAGTCAGCAAATATGTATTTTTTTCCATTATTTCTACTATAAATTCTGCTTACAAATGAAATAGAAAAACTCAAGGGCTTTTGGCCTGACTCTAGCTCAAAATTCACAAACTCCTTTGCATCTGTAACAGCTTGGACCCTCCTTCTCTCTCACTCTCTCACACACACACACACACACACACACACACACACACACACACACACACACACACACACACACACACTTCTGCATGTGAAAGCATGCATCCATACACACCCACACAGCACTGTCTGTGTACAGTACATTTGTTTTTTTTTTTTTTAAATGGCATGCAGTGTAGGTGAGATTTTGGTCCCTTTGTGTCAGCAGGATCATCCAGATCCTCAGAGAGCCAGTCCTGTTCAGTTTGTCTAAAGCGTTGGCGTTATGTAAATCTGGCGTAGCACAATGTGATGTGGCTCGAGTCCATGGCAGCTGTGCATCATTACAGCTAAGAATAATCTAAAGAGACCGCGGAGGACGGGTCATTTGAAAAACAAAGCCCCAATGCTCATATAAGAAAAGGCAAGAAAATTAATCATAATATTGCAAAGTATGGTTAAATGTGATCAGAAAAGAACATCCTCTGCCATTTCGTAGACTAGTGTCCACCTCCACGCCCCATCCCAAGGTCTATAACTGAGTCAGATGGTGTGGAGCTTCAGAAGGACAAGCAGCACTCTACGTCCAGAGCGGGGCAGGTGTGAGATGGCACTTATTGGCGCGGTGACACGGTGGCTTGAGGGGGACTTTCTGGGCCTTGGTACCTCTCTTTGGCGTGCTTCTCACAGTACATCACATCTCCGACGCAAAAGTGACCTCTCATCTTGAGGTTGAGGCCGCAATCTGTGCAGGTATAGCACTCTGTATGGCGGAAGCGGTCGTCAGCGATGCGCACGGCCAGTGTGCTGTGGGAGAGTTGAAACACACAGGACTATCAGACAACAGGGTGAAATGATTTGCCTCATTTTCAATGCAAATCAACTCGAGGGTTACAAAGATCAGCAGTGATATATGTCACAGTTCAATTTGTATCTTCAAGGTAAAGTGACAAGACGCCACAGCAAAAACATTAGCATGTTCATGTTATACCGACACTTTCCTATGATCAAATGTTTTGGCAATGTGGTGATACAATTCTTACAATGCAGTTTCACCTTTCTCAAACAAGTGACAATATTTGAACTCCGGCAGATAACATCTGTATCATGACACAAAAATGAAATTGAAACATTTGATCCGCTTTAGAAATAAATAAATCGTCTTTACTTGGTAAAATAAAGCTTAGTAATGAACTCAATTGCAAACACTCAAACGTGAGTAAATTATGACCTTAAGACTTGTTCCTGTACATTCAATAATTAGATGCAATAGTCATAATAACCGGTTGTTACTTTGGACACATTCACAAAAGAAAAAAAATACAACCCCCCACACACACACACACACACACACACACACACACACACACACACACAC